>NW_027176218.1:10201165-10276165 GCF_023055335.1 Clinocottus analis | reverse complement strand
TTGTTAAAATATATAAAGAGTACAGATAGCAAAATCGCGTCAGGTCAAATGTCAGGACTTTGTTCGCGGGTTTCTATTCCGTCTTTGATTGTCTGGCTCCTCTATTTCTGATCCTCTTTCACACTAAATAGATTTAAAGCCTCATACAATACAAGGTCAAGCACATTTAACCCTCAACATTTAGCGTATTCCTCTGTCACATCTGCATCATCAAATTAATGTCATGCTAGAACACTTTCTTTTCCTCTGAGAGGGTAAATCGTTGCGACACAGTGGGGAGCATCCAACCAGTCTCTTTTCATTTACCTCAAAATGAGGAAGGCAAAATGATATGGGGCCAGGAGTCTTAGTACAGCAATCTTATTTCATGGAGGATACTGCCCTTTCCTCTCTTTTTGTGCCTGTGAAGTTGATTTGAAGTCATGGTTAGTCCTTTTGATATGAGGCTGGGTCAGACCAATTTGCCACCTGGTGAGGAGGGGGAAGTAGGGAGGTACATATTTTAATTGTCAGGTCACTTGGTGCAGGGACAGAAGATCCTCTGGGCACATTGTCTGTCTTTGTGTGAAGGACCAGCCATCTGAAATCCCCCACCTCATTATGAGAGCGGGAAGATTAATTGACCAGTTCACTAACTGGCAGCCTCAAGACTAGATCAACTTAGCAAGGGAACTCACCAATTAAGACTAGACTACAGCACCTTTCCTTATACCAGGAGTAATCCTTTTTATTATCATTAGTCTCTATAGTCCTGGAAGGAAGATCAAGGCTACGTTGCCCTTTCTCAAAGGCACACAAAAGACTATAGACCATAACAGCATGATCTAATATTAGTGGTAGCATGGGTTGCTCCAAGTTCCATAAAGCACTGCTCAATAGGTTTATTATAAACAAATCAATTCACTCAAAAAACTGTCATAGAAATAGCCAAAAACAACTGAACCTTTTCCTTAACTTACCTAATAATCTAAACAAACAGGAGGCAGATATATGAATTTCATGACAGGTGACAGAAAATGTAAACCTATTACAAATATAACAAAAGTGTGTGTGTGTGTGTGTGTGTGTGTGTGTGTGTGTGTGTGTGTGTGTGTGTGTGTGTAGGTGTAGGTGTGTGTGTGTGTGTGTGTGTGTGTGTGTGTGTGTGTGTATGTATGTGTGTGTGTGTGTGCGCGCACGCGCGCGTGTAGTACACAAACCCAATATGGCAATTCTTTTCATGTTTGAAGGCCAGGCCAATTTCCTTTATAAACCGCTGCACCAATGTGACATTTCGGTGAAGATTAACCTTAAAATAGAGCATTCTTTATTTCCTTTACCTTATAGCTTCTTTCTTTTTTGTATCAATCTTTTTCTTGAGAATTCAATTCCAGTGAAGGATGCTGTAACAATCATTCAAAAACACACACACAAGCAGCTGAATTCACACCTGTGATTTTTCAAAAGCTGCCGTGATGAAAGCAGCTTTAAAGCCTTGAGGAGCACAACAAACTGCATTTTATTTTCACTATCACATTCATCATATTCATAACGCATGGCCCAAGATGCCGTTCATATTCTTCAGCAGAGAGGTTGTCGTTGTCAAACCACCATGTGTTGCACTAAAACTAACTGGAGGGGATAGATATGTCATGACCACAGAGGTGTCAGCGATCTGGTGCCAACACCTGTCGGTTCCCGGGTAGATTGCATCTCTCATAACAATACTGACTTTGACATGAAGCATATAACACATCCATACATATGCATATACTTGAATACACACACACACACACACACACACACACACACACACACACACACACACACACACACACACACACACACACGCTTTGTCTTTTGTGCATACACAAATGCTTTGAGGGGGAACGGAGTGCTAAAAAGATGTCATCATCACTCTCTTCAGGAGGCCATTATGGATAGGAAGCTAATATACTGTGCAGATATTCCAGCATCTTTTTCACCAAGGGCTGCATATCCCTTGTGGGTGATCGGTAAAATTGGTTGACATTTTCCTGGCTCCAATTAACCTTTGATTTGACTCTCAGTTTTGCCTGTCTTCTTTTATTGTCTTCTTGAAAAGAAATGGCAAAGGGATAGCACGGTTGGAAACAGAGGCATTGTTTCCCAATGTTGACCATTTCCTTATTTGGTCTAATTGTCCTCTTTCCCTGTGGATGACCAAATGGACAAAAGATGTACTTCATCAGTATTAACCTTCTCTACAGAAGGTTAATACGGTTCTGCTCTTTATTAAATTGTATAAAATAACTTTTGAAATGAAAGACGAGTGCCACTATGTTTTGTTCATGATACAACTGTCAGGTGTGTGAAACACTAACAAATTAATACCATGGCTGATCATTTTGTCCATTTGTTGAAAATCAATTTGTTCTGTTTGTTTTCTTCCTTTAAATAATGACTCCATTGTTATCTCTATAGATCATGACTAGGACTTCTATTTTAGCTATATTAGTTGTGGTATTACGGGTCAAGTCACCTCTGATTATCTGGATTACAGCAAATACAAATACTCCACCCACCCATTGCCTTTTCTATCATAAACTACAATAAGAAAAGAGGAATGGAGTGGTTTAGAGTATTATACCAAGACTCAGGCTCCTTGCCTCCAACAAACAAAAATATTATTTTGACAAAGATAAACTTCCTTCACCCACAAAAAAAGCAGACTCTTTGTTAAAAAAGACAAATTCATTGTTGAAAGTGAACAGAATGTAGCTCGACAGTGATAAAAGTCTGTCTCTCTCTGTTGGCAACAAAATATGTATCTGGATACATGATCAACAAGCCAATACTAAAAAAAAAATGCATTGGTCAAAATGCAGTACTCCGCAATTCAAAGACAATTCAATATGATCTGATTCAGTGGTGTCAGCTACAAACATTAGCATTAGCTCACACTGCCTGCTCCTTGCTGAATTTGTAATTCATTTGTTTGTTGTGCTCTTAGTATTTATATTACTTTTGTCAAAGATTGGGTCAAAGTGTATATGTGAGAGTTAATGTAGACACACACACACACACACAGGGTGAGATCTGTCTGTGGTTGTGTTCTGATATAGCAATATCTCTGGCGGTGTTATCAGTTTATCATTACACTGCTAAAGATAATGCATTAGTGTTAACCCTCTGCCAAAAAAACATTATAACGGCCAGAGTTTAAAAATCAGTCTAAGAACATTTCGTAAAATGTATTACAGTGAGGATGTGAGCAGAAAAAAACACTTCTTTAAATCCGTATAAATATAGCTATTTACACCAATTTGCCACCAGCATCTTCAGAATTTGATACTACTGGGTTCTCATCAAGCAAAGGAAAGTGTCCCTGCCATTGCTTCCTCCCAGGAGTAGCCATCAGATCCATGATGGCATCTTTACAGGGTTTATCCACTATATACAGTTGTCACACTACTGCATAAAGAGTCTTCTATGCAACAATCTATATTTCAGTGTATCTCATTCAACCCACCGTCAGTGACGATTACAGTAAATGGCAGGAAAGCTGAGGTCGTGTAGCGGTTCAACAAAGGCATAAAACCATGTTGCAGTGCCTGAGCACAACTTACATGCATTATTAAAATCCCACGCTCACAAGGAAGCTCACATTCTATCAAACCACAGAGCAAAGGTAGGGACACTCGTGACTGCAGTTTGAACTCGCACTGAGGATACCATGCATTACAAATAGCAGCCTCTCAGAAGGGATGTTTTTCCGACCTAGCCCATTACATGAAGCCTTTCAACTCAATGTTTCCTTTGGGGTATATTTGTTGGAGGTGTAGTAAAAATGGCCATGACAGGCATGAATGAAGAATTACAATTAACAGTATGTTAGTAGTGCCACAAACATTTCCTCACAATCTCTTTTATTGAAAGTGACCTTTTCCATGTTGCGACTGTGTTTTCACTATTGCACACTTGCTGAGATTAGCAAATCACTGAATTTGTAAAACTGCCTCGCTTCACATGTAGGATTACTAAATTAGTGACAGAGCTTGTCCCTCCACTGGACTCGTATCATTACCATTGCTTTTACAAGCATTCCTAGACTGGTGACTTGCATGCCAGCTATAGCTATACTAACATCATGGAATTCCTGCACTGGTGTTTAAGCAAATAGTGGTCATTTTGTGACTGGTGTACCTTCCACAGACCAGTATAGCAGTATACCAGTGTAGCTCAGCACACAGTGACTTACTGACATTTTTCAAAACATTGTTAATTTTAAAGTCAAAGATTAACCTTCTATTCTGGCTTTACCAGACCACATTTTGATCAAGAGATTAATCACTTGAAAAAATATGAATTTAGTTTGCAGGGATTGTTTTAACAAACAACCTGCATTGTAAAAAAAAAAAGAAGAAAAAAACAGCATTACGGTTGCATTATTTTTCACGTTAATATATTACCATTTCAATAGACGTTTATATTTAATCTCTGCTCTAATAAATTACATATCCATGTTGATTGTTAAAGTCTACTTGCATTGTTTGTGTCATTTACAGGATGCTATAACTGAGAATATATAGATTCCCATTCCAGTTATGACACTATGTTAACGCCTGTAAAAGCATGTTTCTCTTTAGTTATTCATCTGTAATAAGAGCAATATTTAACAAAACCAAATAACAGATTTTGGCTCAGATAACACTATGAGGTTTTTTTTTAAAACAAGGTCAGAAAGGCGTGTGCCCTTGTTTAACAGAGGTACAGGCTACAAACACAGACAGCATCATGATCCAATACCATGCCCCAAACGCCCTAGCCCTGGTACCCAGCTAGGGCGAGGTTATTCAGAGCCTCAGATCTCACAGAGCTGGAGTGCCGGCTCAACGTCAATCACAGTAATGTCAGCTGACACATTGGTGAGGGTGGTGACAGGGCAAGGTTATGTGTCACTATTCGCTCATGGCCTGCATGAGGACCAGGACTGCCAGAGCTCTGTCTCATGTGAGGGGTCACCCTTAGGGTTCGGGATCCAAATTAATATACCCCACTCTAGCCGCATAGCACCTACCAGCAAATTGCTAAGTTCCTTGCCTGAAATTGTACCCAAAGCTGCCTTATACACAGCATCATTGACACACCATGTTAACATATAAGGATGCTTGCTTTTATAAGTCTGCATGTTTGCTTTCCTTACAAAATCATTAGTTAAACCTTTTGATTTTGTTGTGTAGTATTCAAGAACATACTGGATATTATCATGACAACATACTCTCATTTGTGGTGAATCATTACTTATCTACAAATGAAAATAGGACTGCAACTAAATACTAACTTCACTATCAATTAACCTGCCTTTTTAGCAATCAATTGTCTGTTAGAGAACATCAGAAAATATTGAAAAATCTAAATGTTGCCCCGATGCCAAGGTAACTTCTTTGAATTGCTTGTTTTGTCCAAGAATCTAAAACTTAAAAATATTTTTATTTTTTTATTCAACTAGTCAACTAATTTGTCATTTTGGTCTCAGTGGACTTCTTCTTTCTTTAATGGATTAGCCATTGTATTATGTTTTTTCATGCTGAATGACTCATTTACAAGAAACTAAAGATCACATATCTGGTAAACACAAGTTGTGCTTTTGTGTAATTTTATATGGAGAAACTCACTGTTACAGATCGGTTGATTAAATAAACTAAGTAAAACGTATTTGGTCGAGGACAGCTCTACAAGAAAAGCAGCCAATATTATAATTTAATACATTAATAGATACATTTATGCATCATATTGATCAATGAACTCATTAACGAGTACTAATATAAAACAAATGTAGTAATTGAAAAATGCACATTGGTCAATCTAACGTCTGCTGATTCTCTTTGAAGAAATGGCATTACGTGCATGCAACATACAACAAGCACATCTGTCATAATATTTACAGTGAAATCATATACAGTACAGCAATATTCCCCAACCAGCTATTCTAGCACAAAATCCCTCACCACTTTTACATTGTTCAGAATCAGAACCATTTCTTGCCATGTATGTTTTTACATACAAGGAATATGTCCTGGTGGGAGGAGCATCTCATTTAACAATAAACATTTAACAATAAACAGAGTGCAATAAATGGGACCATGAATATTGGCAATTAAATCTACAGTAGAATATATCATTAAAGTTAAAATAAAGTGCAGAGGCAACAGATACCAGCACCTGTAGAGTTATATTAGAGTAATCCATGAGATCTAAACCTGTAGTGATGCTATGTTGGTTTGAATGTTCCTCCACTGGTGATGGATTGTTGAATTGGGCCCCTCTGAGTTGTGAATCACGTTCACCTGGGCGGTTGACGTTTAATCAATAAACACCTGAACTGTTGTCATGACCCTGAGCCATAAGGATTTCATTTGGTTTTCCCCAGACCAACTGCTGCAGGACCCCCACGGATGACCGAGACAAACCTCTAGTCACCTGTGGTTTATTTGAACATCCACCCAGCAGATGAAATCAAAAATCTTATGCTCTATTTTCTGCAAGATAAATAATCAAATGTATAAGGCAACAGTGTGCAATCAGGCCTGTGGCAACACTTCAATAATATTGAAATGAATAAGTGTTTGATGCTATTGATGACCAAAAAACATTTGCCCTTGTTGTGCATAAAGATTTTAAATTAATTTGACTTCAATAAACACAAAAAAACACAAGGTTGGGAAGAGATATTTCATTATTTCCCAATATGAAGCACTTTATTGCCATCTGTAGCTACCACTAATCCAACCAAACTGCAGGTATAACATCAAAATGTTGCATTGAAATAGTAAAGCCAGGTTTTTAATGCAACATCTTGTTTTCTTTTTTTAGGGGCGCGACTCATTTGGCTTTAAAAAAAGCTCTCACACGGTTGTATTTTACACAAGATACTGAAACATGATATAATGTGGCCATAAAGCAATGAGTTCATAGATGTGGCATACATGAATCTTTCACCTCAATAAATATTTAATATTTGCTGTGAATCATTTACAGCAAAGCCCTTACTGTTGTTCTTCAGGCAACATGTGCATGCAGTGTACACGGTGTTATCCCTATTTCTCGATCCCTGCCTGCCTCCTTCCCTTTAACCTACCTCTCTCTCTCTCTCTCTCTCTCTCTCTCTCTCTCTCTCTCTCTCTCTCTCTCTCTCTCTCTCTCTCTCTCTTTTCCTCTCTCTCCCTCTCTCTCTCCCCCTCCTTCCTTCCCTCTCTCTCCCTCTCTTCTTCCTTCCCTCTCTCTCTCCTTCTCTCCCCCCCTCTCTCAGTTGGACAAGCTGCTCAGTGGCCTGGAAATATGGCACATTATGCCGCTCTATTGATTGTCATTCAGAGTTACACACTATATCTGAATGCAATGTAAATGATATGATGATTCCCTCTGAGGCAACATTAACTTTACTATTCAGTGTTTTCAAGTGCAAAGGTTGACTTCATGAGTCAATGAAGTAAACAGTGAGGTTGACTTAATGTCATATTGCGCTGGCAGATAGACATACAACAAAAACTATTTTTCAGCAATGGTTCAAAAAGGGGCAAAAGCATTCACATGTGAGATCAACAACGACTGAATGATTAGGAGAGTGGTTAATATCCTTAAAAACAAAATCAGAACTTCTTGAGTCAACTGTGCTATCTAGTTAAAGGAGTCAACTGGGTGTCATATGGGGTTTCTGGCTGAATGAGTATGCATATGTGGAATGAAACACCAGAATATTTATGACTGCTATCAACTCCATGTTTAACCAGTCTTGCTTGTAACTTAGCCCTGTATGAAATGGGACAAGAAATGATATACACATTGTGCATTTTATAAAAAGCCAGGACTCTAACCACTGAGTAGAAGAAATTTGCTGTAACCTTGACAAATTAATTTGTCAACCCACAACCCAACTGAAAGCTTACACGTGTTTACTCAGTTCATGGGGTTTAAATATTGTTCATTAATTGACAGGTCAGATACAAAACAATGTATAATTCTACCACAGCTCTACTCATGAAAACCATTGTAATCTTGAATAATTCACTCCAAGCCTTATTATTTCTCTTTATAGAAAAATCATTATTGCTATCTTCCAATTTTTATCTCAAGGAACAGTAAATTGTTGTTTATTATGTCTCTAGAGGCTTTTTTCACTATTATTTTCCCTTTTAACAGCACACAGCAATTATATCTTCATTATGTTTATTTGTACAACACTCATCACATGTTAACCATACAACTCTATTTGTTGTTGTTTGTTAAAAAAAAAAAAAGTGTTCTCCTGTGGAGAAATGCTGCAACGTCATTGTACACTTCAGCTGTAGTTGTAAATAAATAACTAAGATGAAAAGCGTGTGACTGCTTCCTTTATTTGTCTATTTTCAATGGACTTTTCACCCTATCCTTTTCTTTCCTATCTTACTCGCCACCAGGCTGACTTCCATTTCCTTCATTTAACTTGAGATTGTGTTAAATTTGCCTGGGGGCAGTTATTGTGTTTTGTTTGGTTTTGTTTTGTTTTGCAATAATAAATTTGTCGCATGCAATGTATCTGTCACCCCAGTGTCACTCTGCGTCGACAGAAACATTATTCATGATGATCTATGAACTATGTCAATTTAGCATGTAAGTCAACTTCCAGCTGCTTCAATCTCATTCTTGGCCCACTTTGGATGTAGATAGCAAGCTACCTACAACATCCCAACAATACGGCTCTAATTGATTAATTGTTTCTGCGGCCAATGGAAACAGTCGTCATTAAGCACAACACTATTTACAACAACTATTTAAACATGTGAATCAGGATCAGCTCTACTCTAGTCCACAGGCTGGTAGAAATGCACCTGTCATGATCCATTTAGTTACAACAATTCCAGTTATCAGTAACAGCTATGTAGCTAACAACTAATCTAAAACAAACACAAATATCAACCGCATTCATGGACTGCAAGCAAGATGAAAATTTGACTGTCTCCATGCATTCTACCTTAGGCCCCTTTCTTACCCACACAGATCCTTAATGGTTTAACTCATCAGAGACCACGTAAACTCTACAACAGCATCTATGCTGTATGTGTTGAAATCACTGAAGCCTTTTTTTCTGTCCATCTCAAGTAACAGAAAAACAGCAGCTAATTTCTGTCCCTTTAAGTGATGCAGTCACACTGATTACACACACATGATTACACTTGGGAAGAGTAAAGATTGTGATGGTAAAATTATACTTGGACTAGGGATGGGCATTCGATGAAATTGTCTTAATCGATCGTCGGGAGAATTAACGATCGATTTTCGATTAATCATTAACAAAGGGGGCGTGGCTTGAGCCCCGTTACCTAACGTGACCAGACATCCTCTTTTTCCTGGAAATGTCCTCTTTTCGAGACCTAAAAAATGCGTCCGGCAGGGAAAAACGTCCGGGATTTTGCCTCGTTGGATATTTGTGGTTCTCTGGGTCTTTCACAAACTAGTTATTATTGCATCCTTACAAGTTGTGGAAACGGTATGTTACATTCACCTTCTTGCGCTAGCTCTGACTGTAGAGAGAACTGTCATTGGTCGACCAATCTTGGGGTTGCCAGCTGCACGATAATTATCCTCCAAATACAACCATTCTGAGCCTTTGGTACGATACTACACCATCACCAATCTGGCAACACTGAGCACCTTGTCACATCCACTCGCGACGAATATCCTGTTAGGCTCTGAAGAAACTAGTTCGGCATAAAACATTGCCGCATCAATAATCCACTGAAATTTCAGCGACAAACTTTTTTCTGGCAGCTTAGCATGACTCGTTCTTTTTTATGAGCTAAAGATCGCGTAGATGCACGACTGTGGAGCGGAATGAAACGATAACGGGGTTCACCTAACCTAAAGTGACCCAGTCACATTCCTGTAAAACAGTTTTCGTTTTCGCTATCGACCATGGAACATTAACAACTATTTCTGCGTTATACTTCTTGTGGAAATACCATAAATGTCGGAACATCAAGTGCCCCGTGTCTGGGTTCATAACCTCATCCGAATGAAGCTGCTTCTAGTGCTCATTCAGGCGGACCAGCAGCCAGCTGATTTCCGCTACGAGGGGACAGCGAAGATGTCGGGCGGAACTTCTCCACGCTTTGGCAACTCAGCGTCCGGCGAATTTTTCGCCAAAGTTGAAACATTTCAACTCTGGCGAAAAAGCGAAAGAGCGAAAAGGTGAATATTGGCAACGCTTCTTCGCGCTTCAACGGCGCGTCATTCGCGTCGCCCGGTCACAACCATTCTTGTCTGTGCATTGACTTTACATGGAATTTGCTCGCGCGAATATTTCGCAACATGAACACTACGCAACAGAACATGCCTTAGTTTTTTTTGATGAAAACATAATGTCACCGACGAAATTCTTAACGATCAATTAATCGATCGACAATTAATTATGCCCATCCCTAACTTGGACACTGATTTAGAGGTGTCTTCAACGTCAGAAATTATTGATTGCCTAGTATCTATTTGCAATTGTTTAAACAGAACAGTATATGGATATGTATCGCAATATTAGGCCATATTGTGCTTTAACTATATGTACTCCGAAAGACACCATGTCTACATGCTTTCACCTCCCTTTATGAAATAACACAATGAGGGAGTGGTTAGTCATGAATTGGGGCAACCTGTATTGCAATCATCCAGCTAGAGATTGTGTTTACATTAGTTGATTCACTGCGACAGAGTGACAGTGTTACTGAAAAGCAGAATCCTGCTGAGCCTTGCTTTATGTCGTCTTTACTGTAAACAATCCCAACCAGCAGAAATTTATGGCAGAAAGCACAAGCCCCTTTGCAGACCAATCACAGTTCCTGCTATCTCCATGTAATAGCAACACGCCACACAAACCAAAGACAGCAACAAAAAGAGTGCAACATTGGAGATTATTTTCCTTTAGAACAGTGTCATCAACAGTGTATCCTGTCCACGATATTTGGACATGTCCTTAATTCTGCATTTGTGATCAATTTTACCACAACAACTTCAAGTTCTTAATATAAAAAATGTTCCAATATAGCAAGCACCACTATGCCAATGACTACTTACCTCGTCTTCTCTCTTTGCATTGCCCTCATTCTGGTACCGCACCTGTATTGTATCACGTTCTGTGTGCAATGGCTCACAAAACAAACACGTAAAGTCACATTAGACCTATTGGAAACCACTGAGAGACATGATGTAATGCTATACGTATGTGCAGTTGTCGTGGATCAGCTACACCAACATGGGCTCAAGTCCAGTCAAGGCACATTTTGATAGATCAGTATTAGCTGAATCAACCTCAATCTATTTCCAATCCATTATGTGCTGCAGTATATCAACTGTCAACACATTTGACATGAATGCACAAGAAACACAGATTGAAGATGTAAAAGTATTTACAAACCACCCTGCCAAAATACCATACTAAAATGTATGACACTATACAAAATAACACAGCTATTCACAGCACACTGTATATAAAAAATGGAATTAAATCATTCATAATATTAAATGATATGCAATATTACAGGGAACTATTCACTGCACAATGTATATTACAAAATATGAAATATGTCAAAATAATAATTTATATTCTATATTACAGGATTTGGGTGAGGAATAATCCTGTTTTATACTTTTATGAATGTCCCTGTGCACCCTGTCCTGTCCAGTCAACAACAAAATTAAGTCTTTTTTTTATTTTGCTTGACACTGTGTTTTTAGAACACATTAAATTATTCTCACAATGACACAAGTACCTGCAATATAACATAGATACCTGTATTAGCGGCCAAGTACATTGTACCTCAATTTAAGCTAACGTTTTCGAGTTAATGGGTTGAAGTCATGGCTAACGCCCCCGCATATTGATTGGCATGCTCATTTTAGCGAGCTAATTAGCTATCAAATGTTGTATACATTACATTTCTGTTATGTAGCTAGCTAAATAGTGGAGTCGTTCTGGCGTCACTGCACGTGGCATTTATTTACTGGATGAACACGTGCGTTTATTGACAATGGGCCATGTGTGTTAATTTACTTTAGCATAACTTGCTTACCGTTCTGTGCACTGCAGTGAACGGTGCCACTGCAAACAGGGGCTCCTCAAACCTCGTGTATACAGTGAGCCAGAGGTTCCTTTTGCTGTTAGCTAAAAGTGGACGACTCATGGGAGGATGAGCAGTGATCCCATCAAACTAGATTACGCCCATTGAAACGAATGCGCGCGGTTCAGAGTTGACCAATCAGGCTCCTTATAGGCATGACGCGTGTCGACCAATCAGGTTCCTTGGAGGCATGACGTGTCACGTTCCAAACCGTACAACTGGACACAGGCGCAGAATTCACAAACGTGGGAATACAATTTATATGTAGCAATAAGCATGAATAATTGACAAGACATTTTAAACACCTGTGTATTTGTGTTTCTTTTTTTATCCATCCACATATTACAGTGCCATAGGTTTTCTATTTATAGTGTAAATTATGTATTGACAATGTAGCTTTTTTTCTGGATGCTTATCTGTGTATGTATTTGTATAATCCCTAAAAATCCACAGAAATTAACATTTTACATGAGTTTTTATTTCATGGCAACTCCCAATAGTTACGTTTTCACCTAAGATAAACAATGCTATCGTGGGGTAAATTGTGTTTGACAAAGTTTTTCAGGGGTTTAAACAAGATTTTCCGAGGTCAATACAATATGGCCTGGTGTTTAGCTGTGTAACTGAATTGATTAGATACTTTTTATTTAAAGGGTGGACTGTGTGCTGTGGGGCTAAGGCCTTGATTCTAGAATTTGAATAGGATATGAGACAGATGTGTTTGCTGTAGGTGATTCCATGTCAATCAGCTAATCTTCCTGGGGTCGAGACCCACACCTGACCCACGATACACAACACATTACATGATGATGACACACCCAATATCCCTTAAATACATACGAACCTAACACATGACATAATAAACATTCATTGCATACATTTATAGAAAATGTATAGCCAGTCAACACAGAACTTTTAAAATCCATATATTAGTAGGAGAATCATAAACCTACATGGATGATGTGAATGAGAATTAAGCAAAACACAAATATTAAAGACTATAGAGCTACCTCCTATTCATTGTCCTTTGCAAGGCAATTAATTCTTATTCTTTTTCAAGGGTTTTCTTTTTGTAATGGCTCAGTAAATTATTATTTTTTCAGCAAGTTATTCTGTTGGCAGTTTCACCGGCAAACCTGATGTTGTTGTATGTGTATTATTGCAGTAAACTATAGGGTTAAATAGAGATGATGGCATCTTCAAGTTAATGTTTAACTATGTGCACATGCTTGAGGATATCCTTGATTAGATGGTGAGCTATAAGAGGTTATCTTTCATCTTGGCTTGCATGAGGCTCATAAATGGTTTGGTAGAAGGGGTTTTACTCTGTGTTTGCCGTGGCATTTAAGAAACATACACTTTTTTATTTATCAGACGATTAACCAGCTGTTATATGTTCAGATGAACCACCATATTGAATATTCCATACCTGTTAACAATAGCAATCAATAACAGAGTGGGATGAAAATAATACTATGCAATATTCCAAAAAATCTTCTTCATTAGTTCCATCTGATAAGCAGATGAGCGTCTAGATACAAACGTTAAGAGAAATGAAAGATCCATAGCCCCATCTAGCGGTCATATAAGGCACCACCACCACCACCACATTGACCTTTCTGAAACCTCTGTGGTATTTTCCCTGAGGTCCCAAGAACCAATATTCACTTTCTGGCTTGCTCTTAGCCTAAGGCTGTGTGCTGTTGCTGTCCTCGCCCTTACTTGTCTTGAGCTTGAAAGGAGGGATAGCGTAGAGGAAGAAAATTGACAGCCCCTATGCTTCAATGGCATAGATGAAATGTAATGATGACTTTCTACCAACAGATTTCAGGCATACATGAGTAATTTGGTTACTAAATATTAATAAGGGTAGGACATTTTGGAGAAAAAAAAATACCCTAAAGGGGAATTCTCATATACTACTTTTACATGGTACACCTCTGTTTGAAGTTGCAGGTTTTAATAGGTCTGAAAGAAGAAAATACATTTTTAGTGATGTTATTCTAACGGACTGAGTGAAATTTAATGTTATTATTATTAGTGTTACTTTGTTTGTAGGAAGAAGTTGTTCAAGATAAGAGTAATAGCTACTGCATTTACTAAGTTCAGGAGGTCTGTGAAGGTCTCATGAACTGTGAAGCTGTTAAACCTGTCAATCATTCTAGCTATTTATGGGGGTGGGTGGCACAAGCGAGAGAGTGGGATGTTTGTTGTTGTCCTGCTGGCCTGTGGAGTTAGTCTATGACTGGGAGCGTTTAGCGGTGTTGGCTGTTGTTTTTGGCTTACGCTACGGTCCGCAAGCAGGAGCATTCCTTACCAAAAGTTGCTACAAAGTTATTAAAAAATATATAATTTGGGATTTTTAGTTCAGAGAAACAACAATAACAATAGTAATACAGTAGTAATGCTAATGGAACAATAATTGTGTTATTGTACTTTTAGAATATGTTGTACATCTTTCACAGTTTATTATCTGAGATCTGGTGGTTTCTTTATTGTACAAAATATGTTTGTTTTTAGGTTGTTAATGTTTAGTCTAAATTTGTCTTCATTGTGATTAATTTAATTTAAAAGATTAAATTCAAAGATTTAAAAGACTCATTACCATTCATCAGATATGTATCAGATTTAGGACCACAAATGTTATGACAGTGGTGAACTATTGAAAATGTCCCTTTCAATGGTTCAACATGTGAATAGGTTTTGATCACATAAATGGGAAAACCTTTATGCTGCAGTGCCTACATTGTTACACACTGCAGGCAAAAACAAAATGACACTACACAAATAAATAAAATAAAACATAATTATAGTTATTCATTATTAAAAACTGAGAAGAAGAAGAAGAAGAAGAAGAAGAAGAAGAAGAAGAAGAAGAAGAAGAAGAAGAAGAAGAGTGTCGATTCCAGTGGAAAGGGGAACGCTTTTTTGTGACAACTTTGAGAAGCCACGAAGAAGAAGTAGGCTAACCAGTAGCCAGCTAGCTCCACCAGTTGCTTTTGTGACGTTAGCAAGTCAAGCCGGGGAGGACTGCTTTGGGAAGGCGGTAGTGTGCTGCAAATCTGCCGCTAAAGCATTCGGACAAGGTAACTGGATGTGGAGAGTGCAGTCAGAGTTTAAAAAAGTATGTGATACTATATAACGGTTTAATAGTATGTATTTATGCGGTGCCAAACACACGAGCTAGTTGGCTACATGTAACTGGAGCTGAAGTGAAGCCGTCCGCTTCACTTGACTGCCGACATCTGGTTGAACGTCAGAACCTGCTAGCATTAGCTTCCGTTAGCATTAGCTCGCTGCTGTTAGCTACCGTTTATGCTACCTTCAAGTGGTCCATGTGAACCTCGTGCCCCAACATGATTTGGAAATAAAGCTGGCTGAACTGTCAACATTATGACGTCACAAATATTTTTTACGAATGAATCAACGCAACGTTCACTGTTGGATTGAAATTAACTTAATTTGGATTTACAAAATCATAAATAGGTTTTTGATGAACCACAGAATTGTTGATAATGTACGTTGTATTGCGGTAACGCTAGTCGTTAATTTAAACCGCAACATTTAAAGCATTATGCAGCGTGATTTGGGTGCTGGCACCTGTGTGGTTTAAACAAACTACCGTCAGTTTGCGTGTTGCTTCGGTGCGTTGAGGTAACGTTGAGTGTGAAAGCTATAATTCAACAACCACACTGAGCCTCCCTTAAAAAAAGAAGCCATTGGCCCACAAGTGAACTCTGGTGCGAATTGTTTGTGGTTCAAAGCAGACAATACACAGTTTTATTGAGTGTTTAGCTTGTAGCACCTCTTCGAAAATGGAGCAAAACACAGCAAGCACACGCTGGAAGCGGATTGACTGCTGTTACCTGACGGATCTCGTTGAGCTCTTTGTGACCACCGAATTAAAACATCAACTTGTTAAGTTTTGTGTTTGACTCAGCGACACTGTACACTTGCACTCACATTGCGCCTCAAATCGAAACCATGTTCTTTTTCTTTGGTGAAACAGTTCATGACTTGTAAACAAAAAAAATTTCTAGACTAGTGCAAGTAGTTAAAACAAAACAAAAGGTGAGGTGGGGTGTAACATTGAGCAATGGCATTCAGATAAAGTGGCTTAAACGGATATAATGTCTACGTCGAAAGTATCTGCTCTTCACTTGGGTGAGGCAGATTAAAGCTACATTATGTCAGGGCTGGAGAATGTTGTCACCGGTCATAGGGTCCAGTAGAGTCATGACGGGACAGCTTGATACCCACTGTGGGACCTAATGTTAGGGTGAAACGTCATTTAACATGAGTCTAGGGGTACCAGAGAAGTGCTCACCCGATATTAGATGTTTATTTGACTGTGTATTGATTGATGTAGGTTTGTGTTAAACATGTTGTTCAGTTGCTGCCTCCTTTAGCATTTAGCAACTACACCTTCTATGGGTGAGGGGGTGAGGGAGGGAGGGGGGGGGGGGCTATGTGAGTGTGCCAATGGCTCTTTAATGGAAGAACATGAGAAACCCTGCTCCATTACAAAAGGCAGTGGGACATAGGCTAGCTGGAAGTAAGCATGAACAAGTCAAACTTGTATATAAATATATTGAACTTTGGATATCCTTACAGGCTGGTGTTTCATCATGCGGCGGGGGGAGCACATTTCACAGGCTTTCCAGGCCCCGGTGGATGTCCATGCCAGTGCAGATGGCCAGGTTTACATGTTTAATAGTAGGCCCAATGAGTCTACTGTATCCTCAGATGATGAGGAGTTCAACGTCATGGAGATGAGGCCGCGGATTTTCCAAGATCAGGAGCAGGACTGTCTGAGGAACATCCAACTGCTGGAGCGTGAGGTACTCGATGGTGACAACCTTAACAAGCTTGCACTGCAGTATGGCTGCAAGGTAAATATTTTGTATAGTCACTAAAATCTTTTCTCGCGTTGCTCTCTTCCAAGTGTTGACATTCCTGTTTCTGCCAACAGGTGGCGGATATAAAGCGGGTGAACAACCTTATGCAAGAACAAGATTTATTTGCTTTGAAATCTATCAAAATACCTGTTCAGAAACACAGCTTTCTAACAGAGATGTACACAGACCTAAGCGACTCCCAAGAAAAAATGCCACATTCATCCACCTCACTCGTGAAGCCTCAGGATCAAGCCAGATCCCAACCACACCTGCAGGAGGTCACAGACTTCCTAATGGAGGTGGACCATGATATTGAGAAATTAATTCAGACCACAAATGATCAAGATGAGGATTTCTTGGATAACTCAGAGAAACAGCAAAGGTTTAGTTGCAGAGGGCAGCAGCTGACCGGTCACGGTGCAGACTGGGGCATCCAGTGGTGGAACGCTGTTGTTGCCATGCTCCTGATAGGCATCGTCCTGCCATTATTTTATGTGATTTATTTCAAGACAAAAGATAATGGGGTAGTTAATGAGAGTGGTGCTTTACAGTTATCCACAACCTCTTCAAACTCCTCAGAGACGGGCCTTGATACAAGAGGACAGGAGCTTTCTCAAAAACCAAGTTAATGCAGAAAAAATACTTGTTTTTAAGACTACTGTTTGACGGATTCAAGTGACAATCAAGATGAAGCCAAGTTTTAATTGTGCAATACCCCCAAGTGGTAGTGGATTTTACCTTTTTTTTATTTTGTACTTTCATAACTCATGTTTGATGCAGATACTTCAATGATTGTCCTGAAGTGAAATTGTTGTACTGTCCATTTTCTTTTGACAATTAAGTACGCTAACATTTCATCAAACTTTACAAATAGTAAAGGTATTTGTGTGTGTAAAAAAAAAACATTAGCTCTGTAGGCATTTCTGTGCTTTACCACAACTTGTCTTTCCACCAGTGCCAGTATCAGCTGATCAACAAGTGTCATCATATCAGTGTCAATTATTGACACAATCTTTATAGCTGTCCCAATATAGTAACATGTATTTTAAATGTTTGTCTAAAAAGGATTTTAACAAAGGAAAAAGAATGTGAAGTTTAACTGTATTCGACATGGGTTTGAGCATTATTTGTGTTCCTTGTTTAGTTTAACTTATTTGTTGATTGTTTAGTTATTGCTGTTCACCTCTGGGTCTGAATACAGTGCCAATCGTGTAATTTGTGTTTACAGTAAGTATTTGTTATAATTTTGTATTCTGTTGGTTTGTATTTGCTCAGTCGACACTTTGCAATCTTTAATCTTCAAAGTGTTGCATTTTGAAAATGACGTGAAGTCATCCATGAGTTTCTTGTATTATTTGTGAGGTATAAAAAAGTGCCTTAAACCTTTATTGTCAGGTTGATATAGTATTGAACCCCTAATCTTACGCTGTCTGACGGAGAATTGAGTCCACCATAAGCAGGAGGTGAATGTGTGTGGCTTGTCCAATGCACTTTTTAAAATCTAAAGTATTTTTAATTTAATGAAACTAGAACTTGTTGACATATTTTGCAAACTTTTAAGTCGTTTTCTAAACCTTTTCAGATGGAAAAATTGACATGATGGATGTCTATGTCAATATTTTTATGCAGCATGTTCCTATTTAAATACAAACTTCCTTGAAGTATCCTCTGACTTGATGTGTCTTGTTTTTTCCTCATCTTATCTGAAGTCTTATCACACTTGTATTGATATTTTATGCACAGACTTGGATGAGATTACTCACGACTGACATAAAATATACAGCTACACACATGCACACATACAGACAGAATATTGTCGAGCTAGTTTATGTATTGGCAGTATGCCATGTTTTACTGAGTCGCAGTACCCATAATTACCACAAGATGGTAGCATGGACCAAATGTTTCTGTGGTGTTTGTGGAGGGATGTTGACCAATCTTACTATCAGATAGTTTCTTCTACTACACGTTTGATGATTATATGGTTTAATATATTGGTTTTGGATTACAAATGATGTAAAACAAAAGTTTGCTTGTATTGATAAATAAGGCCTGTGCAGCAGCTACTTCTTGTTTGTGAACTCTTATGTGTCACAACCCGGCTCAATGACTGCAAAATGAAGTGGGAGACAAACGAGCCAGCAGCTAACAAGAAGCAATTCATTATTAACACCATCAAGCATTTAAAGTGGAGGTATGTGAACAAAGATACAAAGCAAAAGATAAGGGGCAGAAATAGTGTCAACGATGTCCTCCGCCAGAGAGACCAGGCTGACAAAGGCAGACAATCTTTTATGGCCAGGCCACTCCAGCTCAAGTGTGGCTCATCCAGGCTGACCACACTCCAAACAGCACCTGTAACCTGTAAAAAAAAACAAAAAAACATTGACGTCTGGATATGAGGAGGGTCGTCACACAAGATTGATTGGATTATTGATAGATGGACAGATAAATAGATAGATAGATAGGTCTCCGTGTCTTGTTTAATTTGGCATTGAGAGAAAACCAGTCCAAATTACATTTGTACACCGTTAAACACAACAGTCAATGTTTTGAATAAGAATAGATGTATTTAAAAATCTTGAATGCAAAAATAAAACAATATAATGTAGAAATAAATTACGTCACTCAGTAACAAAACCAGCAGGCCCAAAGGCAAAATCATTCATCTTTCCTTCTCTGTGTAAAAGTCAAAGCACAAGGTCCGCACAAGAGCAGCACTGGTAATCCTTCTAGGACATTCATTGTCTGGCCCACAGATGCTTGTTGTAGTGAGGTCTGAACTTGAATAATGTGGTAGAAAGATAGTGGAACCAAACTTGTAACCCAAGTTTAAAGCCAAAACAAACATTCTACGACGTATCTTAAAGAGATGTTTGAAGTGCTCTAGCAACTTCAAAGGACAGGGACAGCCGAATAGATTAGGCAGTTTGTGAATATTAATATATAAATTAATTTCTTATAACCATTGAAGATGTTTGAGTCCTCAAACAGTAGTCATATAGCCTACAAGCGAGGGGGAAAAGCTATGCATGTAGAATTTTTATTTCACTTCATTATCAGAGGATTTTTTAAACGTGTCTTGTGATCCAAGACGTTCTGTACACTGTTTCACATAAATACAAACATATAAATCATACCATTTAACCAAACAACTTCACTACAATCAGACGTTATGTAAAGTTGAAAAATCAGTGCAAACAATTCAGAACTAAGACAACCCTGATCAATCGAGCCTGTTGGACTCCAAATGTTCTGTGTGATGATGGCAAAAGCTGACAGTGTTCAAAATAAATGTGAGAGAGGTCGACTGTAACAAAAGCCAGAGACGACCGTCTTAGGATTCGCAGTTTGAAAACGTGACTCAAACATTTAGCAGTTAAGCTCCATTGCTGCAGAGGCTCTATGCCTTTTATTGTTCCATGACCTGAGACCCTCATCTCATAACTACAGCTCACGAACCCTGCTCTGATCTAGCTCCAGGCCGCAGAGCTCTGGCGACCTGCCAGCTCCCAGGCTGAGTCTTATCCTACTGTTGATACATGGGCCTCCTCCCTTTTCTTTTACCTCCAACCTGGACACTTCTGGTCCCTGCCTTTCTTTATTTGAAGGAATCCATTTCAAGTCTGCTCCTGTAGAGGACTGATTAACTAAATACATCTAGATCTAAATCTAAATCTTAGCTTCAATAATCCGAATAAGGCGTGTCTGATTAGTATTAACCTGCTCATGCCAGTGAGCGGAAGGGCTTGGCTGACATTATAGTCAGAAAAACTATTTGTAACCTCACAATAACTTCCACTAATACAATTGAAATACATCAAGTAGACTTGTCTTTTGTATATTTTGGAATACCTATGCACTCTCTGTATGGGTGTGTTTTTAGGGGTGGTGTCACAGAAAGGCTGGTTTTGAATCCAGCACATTTTTGGGGTCAAGTGTGCTTTTATGGAGGTGGGGGCTTTCCCCCTGAACAAAGCACAACTATCCATACAGTCGGGGTGGAGGGTAAATACAGTGAAAAGATTCACGAGCAACCCGAAGCTCTGCAGCTTTAAGAAGTTTGCACACTTGAGCAGCTGGCAGCGGGCCACTTGGCCAACATAAACAGCCCTAATCCTTTTTCCAAGGAGCTTTCAACACTCATCTCTGTGGCACATTGGCCACTGACTGACTCTCTCTCTCTCTCTCTCTCTCTCTCTCTCTCTCTCTCTCTCTCTCTCTCTCTCTCTCTCTCTCTCTCTCTCTCTCTCTCTCTCTCTCTTTCTCACATTCCTGTCTGTTTGGAGGTCTGCAGATCCGTCACCAGGAGGCGCTGTGGCCCTTGCAATGTAAACGCTGTTGGTTTATGCTGTTGATCATTATTCACTGCTAAGGTATGTGCCTTCCTTTGATTTTCCCCTGAAGCGAACCAGGTCTCAGTTTTCACCCTTTCTTAGTGGGAATGGAGGCTTAGTTTCACGATGTCATGTTGACCTGAAGCCCACAGAAGTATGGTTTGTTCATACAATTGGTGTTGACAAAAAGTAAACTGCAACCGTTCATATGGTGTTTATTCTTCACTACCACTTTTTTGTTAACAACAGATTTTTTTAAACTTTGTCTTTTGATGATAAAGAAAACTCATACGCCTACATACAAATTCTAACTATACAATCCAGTCCAAATTATATCACAATTTTAAAAAAAAATCAAACTACAACCATAATTTTCAGAGTTATAAACATAAATTCAGTCTGTGTGATTACTGTGTGAGTGAGGCTGAGGTCGGTTTCACTGGGGGCAGGGACATCCAGGGTTTTGATTTCCTCAGTTCCCGGGGGGATTTAGCAGACACAGGATAATTTGTAGTGAAATTTCCAGCGCAGTTTGTTTTGCAGGTGGCTGAGAATGAAGGCAGGGCGTGGTGGAGAATGAGAGAAGCAATTTGCTGTCTTTGGGCTGTGAATGTGTGTATTGTTGCTCAGCAGTAGGTTTAGTGTTGTGCCGGTATGTGCTATGGTCAGGTCTGGACTCATGGAAGGGAGGCAGCAGCAGACTTTTATGGACAGATTGTTGAAAAGGATTTCAATAAAACACATGTTTCATTTGATGAATTTGGCAACAGGGTCGTGGGGGAAACACATTCAATATATGACAGAGGTCGCAACACAAGAGTGTATAGGAAGGTCCTCGCCAGAAGACTTTCAGTCTCACATGCGGAGTGGATTCCATTAAAAACTCTTCTCTTTGAATCCGTAGCCAGAATTTCAACGTGTAAATCCTTGCCAGATGTTACAGCACCACTGGAAGAACACACAAGGTGTCAAGGAAAGAGCTCAGGCTGTTTAATTTGTTTTTTTTTATCAGCATATATCTCATGAGAAACATGTTTGTGCTTTCAAAGCCAATCCAAGAGAATACAGAAATACGCTATCAAGGAATATTTAACCACTAATGTGATGTTTTTCTTTTTTATGTGGAGGATGTTGGAGTTGGTTGAGAATGCATAATATATTGTAGCATGCTGTATGTTATCCCTTAAGTCTGACTGTGTAAATAAGGGATCATCTGGAGACACAGCTGGCTAAAGAATGTGATGTTCTGTCACTCATGTTCCTGCAGAGGCGGCTGTTTTTCTTTCGCCCCCGCTGTGGAGGAACCAATTGTGCAGCACCTGTTTTACATTCCAGCCCAAGTTTGAGGGGTCTTCACCCAAGGGGCGCTTTCAGTCAAACTACACAGAGTATATGGAGAGAGAGAGGGAGAGAGAGAGAGAGAGAGAGAGAGAGAGAGAGAGAGAGAGAGAGAGAGAGAGAGAGAGAGAGAGAGAGAGAGAGAAATGTAGCCGTTCATTGTTGTATTCTCTTGCATCCTTGTGCTTTCATTATTGTTGTCACTTGAATTCTTGTGACATCTCCAGGAAATCAGTATGTATGAACTGTACAAACCGCACAATAAACATTTTCACAGACTATTGAAACACTCTATATGTTATAATAATTATTGGAAAAATGAGCTTCATTTTTAAGTTACATTTAGCATTAGAACATTAAGGGTAACAACATAGTATGTTCTTCTATCCCTCATACTCACGCTTTATCTTGACGTTGAATATTAAAAGAAAGTAACATTCTACTAACTAGACAATATTTATATCATTACAGATATTTTACTGGAAACATAACATTAAAAAGACATTTAATGATGTGTTGTAAAAATTCTGTGAAGATAAAAAATGTGTGGTTAAACAATTTTACTCTTTATGGGATTTATTGAAGCAACCCTGGATCAGGATGAACGTACTTTATAAACACATCAGAGGTAAATTGTAAGTTACAAAAATTTGGCAAAATTGTGACGGGATCAGGCAATACATATGAATCCTATGTTGTTGATATATGCAGCTGAACCCAGCCTATATAGACAAAGATTAAAAATGACCAATTTATAATAATAATGGCTGTAATGAATTGCTTAGCGTGGCCAGTTTTTGATGCAATTATTACTGTCTAAAGTAAAACTGATAAGTATAATCCAATTATTAGAAATATACTATCAGGCGAAGCAGGTTAGCGATACTGTAAAACCAAAGAAATACTTGTTTCAATGTCACATATGGAAACACTTTGCTTTTAATGCTGCTGTATTTTCCCCTATTGTGCTCACATTCTCTGTATTTTCCAGTTGTCTTACATTTTCTCCTGCAGTAACCATAAGGATACCTCTGATGTCCTCAGAAAATAGTACAGTACCAATGCATAAGATAACTCCCTTATCAGTAGTTATCCAACTTTATTTATTGTTACTATAACTGAATATTAGTAATATGTTTTAAGATACATTATAATACCACTCAAACCATTTTCAGAAATTACAAAACACTGTACATTTAAATGATCTTAAAAGGCAGTTGAACATAACATCGACTAATTCGACTCACTTCCCTATTTTCATGATTTTTGTTCTCTGACAGAAAAGCAACACATCAGCGTTCTCTTTTTTGGCAGAATTGGCTGAAGAATTCATTTAAATTTTTTGTTTCTGTCAACAATTTATATAACAGTCAAGTCTAACTGTATCTTATCTTAAGTGGTGTAACTGAGATCTCTCGCATATGAAGTTGCACTCTATTGTGTCCTTGTGGCTGCAAAGGACAATGTAAAATGTTGGCAGGAGGAGAGAATCCACTGAGACAGGCATGGATGAGGACAGGATAATGGGTTGGACATGCTTCTCTAAATCACTGGATGCAACTCAACTGAGCACCTGCTTGGCTCGTAGGAACACAACAAGACATAGACAGGAGGCTCAATATGGGCTCTCAGTACTCTGATAGTATATTACTCCTGCAGTGCTGAGGATATTGAGACCAGTTGCAGCAACATTCTCAATAGAGGTAAAACAAAGACTTTCCAGTTTGTTAGGAACCATGAAACCAGAAATTAATCGATACAATATGGATAGATAATGATTAACAATGCAGCATAGAATTCATTATAAACATTCAAATGAATCATGAGGATAATACAAGAGGTAATCAGGTGTAAATTGTTTTGAAAGATACTGAGTGAATGAAGATTTGTGTTTTCTCGATTAGGAGAATGAATGATTTTTTTCTCATATTCTTTTCCACAAGCTTGTAGATGCATTTTGATAAACACTTTATACTCATTGCTTTTGAAATAACTGGCCAAATAAACTATTTTCCACTTTATATGTTCTGCCTTTGGGACATTTTTAAGGCCTTCACACAAAATCAGAGCTGCAGAAGTGTGTGAAACAGCTGTGTCAGACCAGGTGCAGTGTGCTCAGTCCTCCAGTCTCAGGCACAATTTACACCATAATTCCTGGCGGATAATTCGTAGCTCCCAACTGCCAGATGAACTCTATTAAAACTGGATGGTTTTTCAACTGTAGCTGGAATGCCCCTCGCACAATGCTAGAGGATTCCTGGCATTAAAATATTTTTTTTTGTTCCATGGCTTTTTATTTTTCGCACAAGGGCTTTTGGGGCTTTAAAGAATAAAGGAAAGATAATGCAAGTATGTACACTGTAGTGACTATTAATGAAAGGAAAACCCTCCTATCTTGCCACTACAAGTGTGTTGTTACCAACAACTGGAACAATGTTGTGGACACATATATTGAGAAAACACAATATTGCACTAATCATGCCAGGACACAAACCACACCACCATAGCGAGCCCAATACAGCAATTGGTTTGGAAGATGACTTGGGTAATGAGAACCATTTGCTGCTGCACTCCATCAATTCTGTGAGAGGTTTGGAGGTTGCAGGCCTCAATACTCTGCTCATCCCTCTGAAGTACTTAAAAAACATTCAAAGCACGTCACGCTGAGAGATGCCGAATTTCCTGCCATACCCAGATGTTCCCGTGCAGATGTTCTCAGAGGAGGCTTTCAAAGGAAAGGTTATTTGCCTGTGAAAGTTGTGCTCATGTTTGCAGTTGCTCACATGTCCACGCAAAAGTTGCTGTTTGAAAGTCTTATCTCAAACACAGCAACGATTGCCCAAATGAGGTATGAAACGGCAAATAGACATTTTTTAGACCTTTTTCCATCCATATTTTGTAATGCATTTTAATGCGTGCATGGTTTTTAGAGTATCATAGATGGATGGAAGGATGGATGAATGTTTTAGTTATCTCAATGTTGGCCAATACAAGACCACGCCTTATCTTGCATTTCACACTTTACTAACACAACCAAGTGGTAGATAGTGATAGTGTCAGACGAAGCTCGATGAGGTCAAACAAAGTTAATCCAAACAAGATAGAGGACTTGGTCAAAAAAGAGACTGGACACAGGGAGCAAACATCTATCTCTCATCGCTGGGCTCACAAAGCTGCCTTACATGGCGGGCTACTTGTCAGCCGTTCCCTTTGGCGAGTGTCTCCTGATCCAAGGCCAGATAAGGACAAAGCGACAGGTCGAAGACTGAATTGTAACCTTCAGGAATATTTGGCATTGAGGAGGCAGACAAAAAAAAGTCTATCGATGTACCAATGTGAGACCTTTCAATAAAAAAATATTTTTTATGATGCGAAGCTTTCCCGAATCCCAGCTTTTATTCTGAGATGCTGTATTGATGCCAGAACAAGCGAACTGACCCGTGTGCTTGTGTGTCCACAGTCAGGTTGATTGGCCTTTAATTGCGCTTGCAGTTTATGAACTCGAGCGGAACTTTCAGCAGATTACAACAATCAGAGCCAGTCGATAAACTGAAGGAAATCAGTGTTGTGTATTCTTCTGCATGTGAAGGGGAAAATTAAATGTGCAGGACAACAACAGGAACATTATGGGTCAAGTATGGTCCAGCAAAGGATGTGAAGTCTGCTAGCTAATCGCTTAATATAGCTGTACAAATCTTTCTTCTCAGTGCTCTGTTGGTATAAAGCAGAGCAGAGCATCAGTGTGTTGTATTGATATCTATTGGTCATAATGCTAGCACGGGTTAAGACACATCATATCATTAAACAGACATATTGGAACTTGGAAAGAGACATCCAATGTGCCTGGAGAATTTGAGAGAACTTTCTAACTGAGCTATTGAAATATTGAAAGTAGGTCACTAATGTATGCGGCCTGTCAAACATTTTTGGAGCAAGTTATTATGAGATGAGAATATCATTTCCATTTGAAGTTACTGGTACAAGGACTCAATCCACTCAGGCACCTTTCCGCGACATTATCAGAAACCTTTATCAGTTCTGATGACAGGTGTCCCGCATATACTCTTGTATCAGTAAACTCAGTTAGTAACGAAGCTTGAACACTTTTCAACTGTGCGTGGAGTTGTGCACCACTTTAATAGGACCAAGATAGCAATCAGGATTAGGGGAATATGCCCCTTGAGAAATGTAAGCACACTCTTCACCCTGCGCCTCTTAGCTCAGTGATAAACATACAAGCAGCCCCAGACTTGTGTACAGAGAAAGATCATAGACTGCTGAGCTTCAGATTTGTGCGGTGGTCTGAGTTAATACTGCTAAATATTCAAGCAGAGTCAAGCATGCATTTGTTTTTGTGCAAACGAAAGATTAACAAACTTGAAAAATATACGGAAAAGTAAGAGTGTTTTCTTTTAACCAAATGGCTTAAAGTTAAAGGTGCAATGTGTAAGATCTGGCCCCATCCACCAAACAAATAGGAGGTATCATTTAACCTCATTTATCAGGTAATATATGGAGAAAAATAGGACACAACAGTGCAAGAACATGCTAAATTTGACCAAATTGCTAAAACTGTGATATAATCTTCTCGTGTGGCATCGGCTTGTGTTATGTTTACTGTGCCGATAACCGGCTGCTGTATGATCCGAGTATGTTTTGATCGCTTGTTTATTGGATTTATTCCAAAGTAGCAAAACAAAGAAATAGACTTGAGTTAGCGGTAAGCTGTAACAACTTGTATTCAGTCAGCGCAAACCCCGACGCAAAGTGGTATTAAAAGACAGGCGGGTCCGGGGCTCACTGCTCAGCGTGCTCATCTCAGTAAATACTCGGCAACACAAAAACATCTTTGAATTAACATTAACGCAGTAACCGCTTCACATTCTGTTGCTAATAGTTATTTTTTTAAGTTTTAAAATAATATTCTGGACACCTTGCACCTCTAAGGTTTTTATTGACCAGGCAGGAAATGTGTTTTTACAGCTTGCACATCAAAAATTCTTATTTGACACATGGAGAAGCACATGATTTGCCCAATTTCTATCTCTAGTCCTTAATTTGAATCGAATATAGCACCTTGCGTTCTATACAATCCCACTCACAATGTTTTTACTCACTCTGGAATTGATATGATTTTCCTCCTGTTGATGTGTTTTTCTGACCTGCTCCCATGAATACAGCTGCATGGAGGAAGGAATGGAAAACATGATTCCTTTCTATGCTTGGAAGTACGCCTTACACCGTGTGTGTGTGTGTGTGTGTGTGTGTGTGTGTGTGTGTGTGTGTGTGTGTGTGTGTGTGTGTGTGTGTGTGCGTGTGTGCGTGTGTGTGTGTGTCAAAGGTATGACAATGAAGCTTAACAACACACTGTAACCTGATGCAAAAGGTCAGACTTTGTTCTCCACTTGAAAATAAGCCACTCAAATGAGTGGGTAGGTGTGTTTAGCTCCATGGCCTGTAACTACCACACTGTAGTACTTTTACAGCTGTGTCAGTTAGGCAGTCATTGAGTCTTTCAGTAAGTGAAACTCTGAAAGCAGTTATTGAGGGCGTTTGAGGCTGTCCTGTTTGACAACATGTGAAAATTGTACAGCTGAAAAGAAAAAAAACCTGATTAGTAAATAAAGAAAAGGTAAATAGCAGTCAGGTAACCAAGAACGGGACTGGATGGACTCAATCTAGCATCTCATTGAAAAAACAAAATTGCTTATTTTAACATCTTCCTCCTTACTTGGACTTGACAAGTGCTTGGTAATCCTCTGTGGTCAGACTAGGGAATTAAAAGATTGACCTGGGACTAGTTCCAGGAAAAATTCTTCAAAGAGGCAGTTGAATTTATTTATAAAGGTATTTCTTTATTTTTAAACCAGTCTAGTGGAGTGGCTCTAGGGATGGCATTATTGTTTGGTCGGTCCATGCACCGCTTTGTTGTGACTAAAATATCTTAACAACTGTTGAATGGATTGCCAGGGACAGATGTACGGGCCTTCGTGGACCCCAAAGGATGAATCCTAATGACTTTGATGATTGATGCTGGGTACAGATCCGATGCCAGTGTTATAATTAAGCTTGTATGTGTTAGAAAACATCAGGCTATATCGCTTTTCTAACTTTGTAAAACTAAATGTAACAATAAATACATATATATGTACTGGATTGGTATATATTAGAGTGATGGTGTCTGATACCAGAATAGTGTTAGCATGGAGCTCAAAGCACAGCTGTGCACTGTCATGACTTTACGCTGTCTTATACAATATGATCATGTCCACAAAGTATTTTTGATGACATGCTGGATTTTGTTTTTTCAATATGCCTTTCTCTATTGTCATATTGTACTTAGCGGTTACCTATAATTTCCTCCACCATAATCTCAGGAATGTGAGGGACTTATTGTCTTTTAGGGATGCTTAAATGTTTGATATTTGTATGTTAATATTTGTATGCGTCTTAGTAATGCAAAATAAAGCTCCACACTTATTCAAGCTTGGAGAATAAACAGAGTTTTCTGTTTACAGCGTGTTTGAGCGGTGGACAGACGAAGGGATGAGCCTCTTCACTGTCACCACTTCTCTTTGAAAACAGAGAGGTTTGCGAGGTTTTCTCCACGCCTCCTCAGGTCTGACCATTGAAGCCCCCCCTCAGCACGGCAATGAGTGAGTGACAACAGTCTCCCGGAGATAAGAGCAGAGCCAAGAGAAAGACCTCTGATATCAGTGTGTGTCGGTGGCATTGTGCATGTGTGTGTGCACATGTCCCTGTATCTGTCTGTGGAGGTGATGAGTGAGAATCGGGCCCGAGGGGAATCACGTCACCACGAAGATAGCCACCATCGCCTAGCAACCTCAGCCCTCAGGCCCACTGCAGGAAGTGCAAAGTGAAAGCTGATCCTCTTTTCAAGCAGACAAAAAGCTGAAATGTAATAAATATGTTGTCTTTCTTGGATGTCTTTAAAGGACAAATTCTCACTGTCAGCAAATCCCATGAAAACACTAGAACACCATTCAAGTATTGCCTGTAGCTACAGACAGATATAGATTATTTATTTGTGCCACAGACCCTTTTTTGTTAAAAAAAACAAAAAAACAACTAAACATCAACAATATCCTAAATAGCCACATTGTCACACTGGACGAAGGTGTTTCATTATTATGATTAACATGTACACCGTACTGCTGCCATAAATGCTTGCTCGCTCACAAAATCCACAACTGAAAATAATCCCTAACGAATTCCAGTTTTATTCCAGTTTGACTTTTGTTAAAGACAACAGTGCACATAAGGACGTTTAAGGACAAGACTGTACCTAAAAATATATACATTTATTTATATATATTTGTGTCTTACGTCTTCAATAGGAACCAATAAACTTGGGGCAGAAAGCCGCCGAGAAGCTGACAAATAATGCATTTTTGGTTTCAGCATTTTTATTGGATTTGTAGACAAAAGCAATGATTCTAAAATAAAATCATCAGCCTAATTCTCTAATGACCATTTATTTTTTACCCCAGGGTTTTACAAACCAAGTTATAGTCAATTTGTATTATTAGGGATCAGTTTTGTACCTAAAAATACCTCAAATCAATAACACATTAACCCCAAAGCTCTATGTCATAAACAAATATGAGCATTGTGTGTGTATTCTGTGTGGTAGCTCTAAATTACTGCAGAATGTGAGCTGTCCTTTTTAAAGGGAGCTGTTACGAGCTGTCACTCTACTCCCAGCCAACAGCGTCCAAACTGAGCTCATTTCAGTTGTGTTACGAGACAAATTATTGTCTTCCTGCTAGACACCCCTGATGAGGCACGTCGATACTGCAGGTGCATCGGGCCTGAAATTGCTTTGTTTAAACTTGTCAGATTGGAATGGAGATTTTGAAGAAGGGTTTGTGCTCATTTGCACGGCAAAGCGCTGAGCAAACCTGCAGAGATTTACACCTTAAACTGGTGTGTGTTGCCTTTTTTTTGTTTTCTGTCAAACAGCTAATAATTAACATTTTATTCACTTTTCCTTAAATAAGCTTCTGGTGTTCCAAGTATTGGTGTTTACTTCTCTTTTCTCCCCTGTGCTACAGTGGTTCAAAAGAGCTGTTTAAAGTTGAATTTGAAGATGGATGCAAATTTAAAACCAGGAATAAATCACATTAATGTTTGAGGATATTCAAATTGATGTTTTCGGCACATAAAATACCAAATCCCAACCCAATATTTGATGCTTTCTATTTCTATTTCTTCTTTTTATTGTTGTATTGTATTGTATCCACGTCTCAATGCACTTTACTATTATTAATTGTATAGTTACTGTTTGTGTATAGTCTTCATTGTACCTTGATTTATATTTTAAGGTTACTTATCTATGGTCCTACGTTGGTGCCGAACATTTTGAGTGCTGTCAAAGTGTTGTGCACTGCAGCAATTCCATTCCAACTGAAATTTTAACTGCATTCACCGCTTTCTTTTTCAATAGACAATATAATTCCTTTCACTGCTTATACAATTTGACACTTTAAACATTTTCAAGTCTTCTGTTAATAGAAAAAAAGCTTCTCCAGCTCCTCTTACTTTCTCTGTTGCTACATGATTTACTTTGACTGGTTGCAGCGCTTAAAGTTCAGCTGACACTTTAACTGACATTACCATTCACCGTTTTATACACTTAAACTGACAATCATTTATTTTAGGACCACATGCATCAGCAATGCTTCGCCTGAAACAAGGTCTCCTTTCAGCGCTTTCATTCAACATTATATTCATTATAGTGAAATTCACCTGCCAGACTAGCACTTCATTATTTTACTGTCACTTCAACTTATCAACTTAAACTACTTAAGCATTTGAACTATTTTATATGGCGCAACTGTGAATTGTAACATGTAACATATGATAAGGGTCTATGAATCATCATGAACTCATGCATAACTTAAGGCATGAAAAAGCATGCATTCATTCATGAACCAATGGGAATGTACAATAATTAGTAGTATTAGTATACTAGTATATATAGTATTTTATAGGTCCCCCTCCCCCCCCTCACACACACACACACACACACACATATATATATATATATATATATATATATATATATATATATATATATATATATATATATATATATATATATATATATATATATATATATATATATGTGCTATTATATATGTGCTATTATATATGTGCTATTATATATATATGTGTGTGTGTATTTTCACAGGTGTCAAGATTGGTATCAGTCAAAAGAATGTAAATCTTTAGAACTGTCCAAAAGCGAGGATTATACCGGCTTGAATAGTCTTTCCCCCCAATTTGTTCAGAGGACAAAGGCCAATGATACACATTCCTGAGAGCAGCAGCAGAGAAGCATTCCTTCCACTGTTTGCAATTGTTCACAGCTGTAGGCAGAGTCTGCTTTCTTTGTCACATTCACGGGTCAAGCGTTACCATATTTTTCATAATCACAAAAAAAATAGAAGTAAAGCTCCTGAAGGAAAACAGTGCATGTACTGCAGTAGGTGAAGCAGTGTCGCTGTTAACCTTGCAAATCTTCTGTGCTTTGTTATTGTGACGATGTACTTGTCATTTATCTATTTGAGCAAAGGGCTGTTAAAAAGACCTTGTGAAGGTTTTTTTTAGGATGTCCCTGCCATGTCACAGCAAGAGGTGAAGAGTGCCTCTCATTCCACCTTCAGTATGTCAGCTTTATAGCATCTGGGGTTGGAATCAAATTTCTGAAAGCTACAGCTGATTTTACTCAATAGGTCCTCAGCAAGCCACCGAGTGGTAATCTTTAAAAACAATATTTTTATCAAATATTAAAGGATGTCAGCAGGATTTTGATCATTGTGAAGTTTTTTTTAAAGAAGATTTGGGAAATAATGGAGTATAGATTACAAACTATCTATTCCAGTAACAGCCCTCTCCCTGTATGAGCTTCTCCAGAGTCACATGATTAAAAATAGGTGTTATGATTTTGTGTGTGCGTGTGTGTTTATAATCTCACCCTGCGGATTATTCACAGCAGGAAAACAGTTTATATTTTAACGCGGTTGTTTTCTAATCAGCTGAGGCCAACATTTCCAAAATGGATCAAAAAGACAATTTGTTTTGGAGAGCTAAATTATATTTTTTATGTCCATTGTTTCAAAGGGCAACAACAAACACGACAGATTCATGCTGAGGAACAGACATCAGCAGGAGCATAAAATCTCAGCCATCTTGACCAAGCAAATCGTTTTACCCAAGCCACAAAATTACAGTGTCTAAGCTTGTGGGCAGGGGAACGTGAGTGACGGTTTTTCTTGTGGACCGTGGGTATGTTTTCAGGAACCACAAACCTAAAAGATGTCCGCTGCCAATAGAGGGCGCTGTAGCTCCTAAAGTCTCCCGTTGGAAATACGCTGGTTACTTTAAAACTGTTTGTTGAATACGAGGTGATGCAGGAATTTCTGTGCTCAGTGTTTTTGTTCAATTTGTGTAAGCAATACCTCCTTAGTCATGTGTTTTATTAGCAGTGATGAGTGACAATGGTTTCACTAGACAGAAGACCCAAACTCCAAACAATGTGATGGTCTTGTAGGATGTTATGGTATTTTTTGTTTTGGCTGTGTGATAAATATTGTCCTCTCTTTTGAAGCTCATCTTCTCTGCATTAGACTCCCTGAATTAAACACAGATTGTCTTTTCAAACTGTCTTTGTTTTAGTTTTTTTTTTTTATAAAGCTGCACTTTTAGAGCTGTAGCATTTTACTACCTTATTGAGTCTGATGTTTACGTACATAAATAAGTGTGTGCATGAGTGTTTGTGTGTGTGCCGGCACCGTGCTAAACTGCATGCTAATGCGTGTCGTGGTTTTTCAGTGTCCACCCCCCACCCCCACACCCTGTCGGTCTGAACTGAAACAGCTGCCTCGCCTGCTTTGCCTCCAGCTGCTTCCAAATTGTCCCACCATTAAGCTATTATGTGTTTACAACCAAAGCATCGAGCAAACCCACTTGCTAGAAGCCCTGATGATCATCCTCAGTTGTAATGGATCATTATCCCGGCTTCTTATTAAACAGCTTTTGCCACGCTGTAATTAGCTGTGATGCCATCAGACTTAACCGAGCTGTAAAGGTATTAGGCAATATTTTTACTATCCCGATGGCCTGGATATGTCACATTGACAAGATTCACAATAACAACAGCAAAAATTCTGCAAAGTTCATGTACGGAGTCATGCACATTTCCATGATGCAGCGTTTTACATATACTGCTAATAAATGTACAGATCTGCTTAATCTTTTATATTATATGAAGGATATGCATCTAAATTATGTCCCTTGATACTGTGGAATATGTGATTTTGCATGAACTTGATTTTTGCTTCTCTCATGCGTAAGCGTCCTCTGTGGCAACTCTTTTTGTATTCCTCCTCTCAGGCTGCTGAGCTCTGGAGCTGTTGGAGAGTGCCCACACATTGATCTCATTTGGACAGACTTTTGCCTGGGACTTTTCCAAACCCAAACAGCAAGGGGAAGGACCACAACAGGGTGTAAGTAATTCTCTTGCAATCCTGCCACACTCTGCATAGGTTATAGACAGAGCAAAGCCACTTGTATCATTCAAAACACTGTTATTTCTTTATTCAGTGTGTAATGATCCATTTAACTGATGCAACATTCCCATGTTTTCCTCTTCTCTTCAGTAGTTATACTGTAATTTAATGTTTCACGCCATATAAACTGAGCTAAAAGTCATATGCCAAAGAGGTGTTTCTTTGTCAAGAAACTTCAGCCCAAAAAGCATCTGGTTTATGTTATGACAACACTGCTCTAAGACGAAGCCTGTATACAACTGCACTAGTTAGCAGCTTTTAAGAATTGGATGCATTCACTGTATGCATGTTTCTCATTAACCACCAATACAGAATAATACTGTACATATTGTATTGTTGCACATATTCACGTATATGTTGCACATATTCAAGGTGTATCTATTTATCAATAAGAAGAAAGATATTTACTGATGTGAATATATAGAAAAACAACACAGAGCGGCACAGACAACATGTCCTTATTCTCATCGATGATGTTGTGTATGTTTCCGGTGTTTATGTAATCATATCAATACAGTTCATATGTTATTCTGATATTTTTATACGTGTTTATATTGGCTTTTTTCAAGAGAAAGCTTTATATTACTGTAGTTTGTGCGAAAACAAAAGCCCCGAGTGGTGCTGAACCAAACTGGAGGACTGAGGATACAATAGTATATAATAAACACAGTGCTTAAAGGGACAACTGTGGTGACCTAGTGAGGTGCTGGGATAGACAGCTGGACTGTTTATACTCTTACTGTTCACTATAAACTACAGGGCTCCAGCTAACAATAACTTATCTGAACAAGTCTTCTCTTCTTTAAAAAGTAAGATCACTGTAAATAAAATACTTATAATTAACTTGGATGGTCATCTGACAATGAACATTTTTATTTTTTTCTGGGAAAAAAGTGAATTTCCTTCTGACTGACATAGCTGGGGAGACATTTACATTTACATAGACACACACAGGAGATAGACCAAACAGACCTTAAGACCCCACAATACAACAGTGATGAATGTAACAAATATATAATGATTTTGATCGACTCGTGTCTTCAGGTTTCTTCTGTTTTTGCTTGTGTGAGGTAGAATCATACAGTAGGTACAACGTTCAAGGACTGTTCTTATCAGAAACGAACAAACAAAAAATTAATGAAATGAGGGAATCGTCTTCCATGTGTTTGTCTCAATCCATTGACAGATTGCAAAGCAACAGGTTCCTTTCTTTATCTGCCATCTGTTTGGGGAAGGCAGCAGAAAATACCAATTTTGAATCACAGAGCAATGTTTACGCTTAACTGGTTGCACGGGGATAACATCAGATGTGCAGTTCTGCGGCTTTATGGCTTATTGGCTGATGTGGTTTGGACTCTATCACTATCTTTGGCAGAATATAATAAGTACTTACAGGGATGCTTTTAAATCCCTCAACATAAAGGTAATTAGTTTTTCTGTCTTATCAGCCATTTATTTTAAGTGTAAGAGGGAAACGTTGGGTATCCCTCAGTCTATTTCGCTTTGTTCTGATCATCTACTTACTTTTACAGCAGCCACAAACCCTTAGAACGGACACTTAGCGATATTTTCACGCCATCCCATTCAAAATCCCTTTAGCAACAAAACTTAAATGTGACAATATAGAAAGATTTTAATTTAAATAAATGTCTGTTAGGTCACCATCTATCACAAAAGAAAATATTAAAAGTACTGATTTAATTAGAAAAAGATAGCAAGGTAAAAAAAGTTAAATATTCTAAGTTACGATTGAAAGCAACTGAGGATATAGATTCATATATAGATGTTGAGTGTACAGACTAAACCAGCAAAATAACAGTGTTGGTACCCAATACGATCAAAGTATAGCACAACAAAATACACAAATGATGAAGGAGAAGAAGCTTTTTAAAACAGCAATAACATTTGAAGTGATACCGATAAACAATGCACTGTTTTTGTGTATTTTGATATGCACCATACATGTCGTGTACATTAAATTCAATGATTCGTGCTTAACATTGGACGTTACAAAAGGGGGATGTCTTCAGGTACATATACATACTTGAGTACATAATAGTTGTGTTACACATTCCTGGTAATAAACTCATACAATTGGCTCATCACGTATGAGTCCTGCTAGCAACAATCCTCCCGATAATGGGACCTTCTTTTTTTCCCCAGGTGTCTTATTGAAAGAGAATCGACATGCTCGGGGCGAATCACATTTAGTGCTCTGGTGTAGGATGTGATTGGTGATGGATCAGACTGTATTAGGTAACAAAAGACTTGAATTAACTGGCTGTCAAATCAATAGCAGTCTCCCTCTCCTCCTCTCTCCATGTCCCACTTATTCTGTGTGTGTTTTTCTTCCTTAGTGTTATATATATATATATATATATATATATATATATATATATATATATATATATATATATATATATATATATATATATATATATATATATATATATATATATATATATATCTCTTAATGACATCACCCTAATAAACCCCGTTTGTAAGATATAGGGCTTCAAAATACATCTTTTTTCCATCTTACTTCTATTGTAACTTAGAGTGAAAAGTCACATGACATCAAATGAACTTAATGCTGCCCAGGATTGTACCTTTTGAAAGGTGCAATGGAGACAGGAACAAGTTCTACCTGTTACCTTTGTTTGATGCCTGACGCAACAGCACGTGGTTGATATTGTTTTCATCTTATGAGTCTGTGCGTGTGTCATCGTGGTAAAATGTGGTGACACCTACTGTAGCAGGAACAACAACAGAAGTGGTTTGAAGTAATTTGCCAACACTTTGTGTCTGTAAACACATTTTGTCACGCAATGCTGTCACAACAGTGCAAAAGGCAGTCACAAAAGTTCACAGATGTGTTGTTGAAATCAAAATAAAGGCAGAGCCCCTGGTCCAATGTGTGTTACAGCTGGTGTGATCCCATTTCTAGTACCACAGTAAATCTGTCAAAGTATTTTACGATATCAGCAAATGACAAGAGCAATATATAAGGCTAACATGCAAAATGTCTCGTTGCACACAAGTTTCAATTCAATATTTGCTTGAAAAAATGTATCCAGGCTCAAAAAATTGTGGAATTGACAAGCCCAACTGTTGTCCTTTGATTCACCCATAAGCTTTATTTTTACAGTGTTTCATTTTGTAAAACAGATTGATGGTTGTTTGAAATAACGGGATGAAAAACAAATACAGAATAGCATGTCTCACTCTTTAAAGACCTTTGTATGGGCTAACAGGCTTATGTGGGCAAAAACAAACATTCATTTTTTGACATTACACAATAGCCATATTTCTTTGATCTTGCATGCAATTCATGCAGCAACATAATGTGTGTTACCTCCCTTTCCATGTGTCTCTCATTTCCTTGCTCTTTATCTGAATGTATGACAGATGATGTGTGAGTGTAGGTGTGTGTTTACTTTGTGCATAGAGTGTGTATCTGTGTGCCTGCCTGTCATTGTGTATGGGTGTGCACGCTTAAGGCCAGAACAGACGTCGTCTGCTTATTTTTTGTCAGAGTCGACAGACTGTTTGATGAGAACACTAATCTGAAACTGTCAGAGCTTCTCTGCCAGGCTCCAAAATGTATATGACCTTGCTACAAAGGATATTTTTTCCTATAAAGGTCCATCTAGTTTATTTGAGAAAAAATTGTCATTCAAGGTTCATAGATAATATCTTATTAGGAAAAAAGTGCTGGATAGAAGACTTCATAATTGGATGCCTCAACTTCGCTTGTCCTCTAAGACGAACAAAAGTACTCAAGGACGGTCTGTGGGGATTTACAGAGACATCACAAAACACAAAACTGCACAGTTTTAAATCTCTAACCAAAACAACAAAATGTGCCACTGGGTCACTCGGCTGTTGGCTGAGGCCAAGCTGTTTTCCGTTGAGGGATGGGTTTTAGCCAATCTGAACTGATTTAGGGGGTTTTACTGTGAAAATGACTACAATCTGGACACATTTCTGCCATATGACATATTAGAAACCACTTAAACACACACAATTACGGCTTGGGAAGTTGAATGGCAATATTGCATTACTATACTATTCTAATTAACATAAATACATAGTGGAAAATGATGACGATGCTGTGTTGATCATATGCATATGATCTCCTTAAATGTCACTTTAAGAATACAGTAAATGTCAGTCTGAAGTTTGCAGACCATTTATTTGTGCACCAACACACTATGAAACTAGCATGTAACCAACATAATGTATAATGAACTACTGACAATTTCAAATTCAAAACTTAATGGAGAAAAAGCTAAATGTTGTTATAATTTTTTATTTTGTTTGCCGCAGAGCCGACCTGCGAAGCCGTTTCCCGCCGTAGTCCGTGCAGACTCCCCGCGGACACTCCGTGGAGTAGTGCCTCGTGATGATGTGCATCAAGGCTGACCGACTTGACGAGCCCAACCCCGGTGGGTCATCAACAATGCATGTTGTCCATATCAACAACCAATCAGTCACATTTAGTTATAACAAAACTGCGGCAGTGCAGAGACAAGACATTGCAGCACAGCAGCGCCGGCGACAGCAGTGCACATTGGTGCGGGGAGAGGCCGCGGGTAGAGCCACCAGCAGCCCCACGTGCAGCAGCAACAACAGCGCTGTGGCTTGTTTATGATTAAATACAACTGCAAATGTATAAAACAGTAACATAATCAGCATTTCACTCACCAGACGCACATAACCCGTTGTGGGAAAGGGGTCTTCAGTAAATCCTGATATTTTAGCTTCTAGATTTGACGTGGTAGCTTCACTGACCAATCACAGCGCATGTTAATGGTCACGCGGGACCGATCACACGTCGAGGGTCTCGCTGAGGCCTTTTCTTGTATTTTAACCAAGCTAATCTTAGAGGAAGACAGGTGAAATGTGATTGGATAAAAATTGCTGTTAAACAAGTCCCAAGAAACCATACAAGAGGCCTGAAGGAGCAGAGGAACAGATGAAGGCAGCTGTGATATGAGAAAATAAGCTAATATCCAAAAATAATTATAATACATGTAGTGTATTTGTGAAAAAATATTACATTATAAAATAGTTATAACTTTTTTAAAAATTAAAAAAAAAAATTCAAATTAACTTTGTGATTCTGTTTAGGCCTTCAGAGAAGGCTTCGAAGGCCCTGACGGCCCGCCACTGGTTTCACATTATGCTGCAACATACAATCGTCATCTCTTAGTACGTGTCCTACATGTGATTGATGGTCATATAATAAGACAGTCCTTGTATATAAAGTTGTACAAGCGGTATTTTGGAATATATACATGTTCTGCAAACCCAGAGGATTAAAAAAGAAGGCAACAGTGACAGATATAAAACACATCAACGAGTCATTACAGACGAGTGTCTGTCGCAGCATCAGCAGCTCCACACTGGAGTCAGACTTGAGGAGATTGAAGGGAAGGCCAAGGAGATCGAGAGAGCGCCGCATGTTTCCATGGAAACGAGCCGTGCTATGGACAAGCACTTTTTGATGAAGCTGATGTCAATATTCAGGAGTCTTTCTCCAGCAGAAGTACACTTCATTATTCAGCTACACAGAGAACAAAATCACAAAGACAATCACATCTCCAATGTGAGGGGAAAAAATAAGCCGCGAGCAAAGATGTATTTGTTCTGCAAACCGAAAAACTAGTTGGGTATTAGCCTATAACCACACATATTTAGTGTGCAACAACATAAAAGGAATATTTTGACGTTTAGATCTGGCTGATAGTTTGATGATCAATGCCAATATCATGTCTATGCACTGAGTATGAAGCTAAAGCCAGAAGGCTATTAGCTTAGCGAGTTCAACCAGCATTTCAACATGTGGGCTTTAGAGAAGTTGGACAGAGCTAGGCTAGCTGTTTCCAGTCTTTTATGCAAAGCTAGGCTAACCCGGCTGGTGGCTGTAGCCTTATATTGCAGATACCGGGCAGACACAAGAGTGGCATCAATCTTTTCAGCAAGAAAGGGAATATACGTACTTTCCATCTACTTAACCTATAAAGATAAATGACTGTGACAAAATGAACACGGTGGCTTAAGCTGCAAAAACAAAAAGTGTGCCGTATGTGTGGGTTGTAACGCTGTCAACAGATCCAGTGTAGCTGTCTGCAGCTCACATGTGGCAGACACTATGAAGGTTTGACATGTGTGTGGTATTTATGACTCCTTTCAGGCGAGACAGTCGAGGTTGAATTGCACTATGTTTTATTTAAAACTCTGAGAGAGAGTTTTTCAAGTTCCTCCAAATTTTTCTCTCTCTCTTTTTCCCGTCTGTGTTCAATTGGGTGCCAAAATGTGGCTGTGTGCAGCAGTGCTGGAATTTATCACGTACAATGGGAAAGCAGAGGGGCTGTCTGTGTGTGGCAGAGGCATACACTTGGACTCATTTATGTGACGTAAATTAATTAATGGCTCACTGGAGTGCGGTTGACGCCCTTTAGTATCACCCACAAACTACGGCGCAGCTGTAGCCCGCTGCATTAGATCACCCACCTAGCTGGTAGATGTAGAAATGAATACTATTATCTGGTCACCTATGAAATCCTTTTCCAAGGGAGTGCTTTAGTTACCACTTCTGCTCCCCTTGACTGGACTGGTAGCGGTCTCATCCCTCATGATTATCCTGAGTTCAACATGTGAAAAAGACCCATAAGTATCACACAGTCATCATCACTATCCCTCTCATCCGGACAAAAATTGCTATTCTGGGAGCGCGCTATCTTTCTCTGTCACATACTGTTCTCCACTTGCTTTTTCTTCCAGATAAAAAAAAATCATGTCTAATATGTGAAGCTTGTCATTGTGCCGGGGGAAAAGAGACAGGGGAATGAAATGCTGAGTGTGTGTGTGTGTGTGTGTGTGTGTGTGTGTGTGTGGGGGGGGGGGGGGGGTGTTTTTAAACTGAAAGTGACTCCAGCATGTGATTCATATATTCTATTGGTTTCAGGCTCAGATTACAGCCACACTTTTCCTCAAACACAAATATGGGTTTCATTGAGAAAGCCACTTTGGGCAAGTAGACCGCGTCTTATTTTAGAGCGGTGAGCATTATTGCCGGTATCCCTCGGCGGCCAGTAATCAACAATGCTTTTATTTCTGTAATTCAAGGTTCAGTCCACTTAAGAACTACTCTATGTGAGCACCAGATAGCAATTGGCAGCGTGACCGTACCATGCTTAGATATTGATTTTAGCCGTTGTTTTGTTGGCTGTGGTATTTTCAAACCTGCTCAGTCTAAAACTAAATCACTGCTTTTCTGTTCTTCTGCCTCTGCTAAGGACAACGACGCAGTATAGACAATCAGCTGCCGTAATAGTAAATCCATACGGTGACTAGAAAGTGTAATGAGCCTGGGGCATCGAGTTTAAAACCGGCTGAGCTGCAAAAACTTCCAATTGAACTTTATGGTATTCAAGGAAACAGAAGTTGAGGAGCAAAGAGCTTTACTTCTTCAGTATTTTAGCCCGATGATGTGCTGATTACAGTGTATTAAATGTTAAGTATCGTGCTGTTTCGGCAGTGCTTACATATGCTACTCGTAGCATTTTAGCATCAATAAAACAAACACAGACAAGGCTGGCAGCCTCTACTTGGTGTTTTACTTTATTTGCCACCTGGTTGAACATTGTTGGGAATCTGCTTGATGCTTAACAACATGAAACAGAAGGAGGATGCTGTTTTCCAGCTCTAATGAAGCATTCAGATTGCCGCACAATGGCAGATGGAGCAAGAGAAACACTGATGGAGTAATCATCTTTCGTCTTTTAACTCAAGCAAAAGAAAATCATTTAGCAGGATTCGTGAGTTAATGCGGTCAAACAATACTGCCAACCAAAGAAATAGAAAAGGAGTTGAACGGACATTGTTTATACCTCATTGTGACAACTGTTTTCCTTGCTCATGTGACAACTACAAAATAAAATGGCTAATATTGTTTGTTGTTAAGGTGATAACAGCCGTCGGAGAGGCTGTAAATTGATGTTGCAGCTCACCTGGAAGAGAGCGGATGCAGCTCCAGCTGGTTAGCAGCTTGTCCTTCTTCGGATAGTTGTAGGTTGTGCGTAACCTTTCCGCAAGGACGATCGCATGGACTGAGCCAACGTGGAATCGTGACGAGGAAATAGTTGGATCTTTTATAATCATTGCGTGTTTCTCCTCCAGCTAATTTGTGACAAGCATAAATCACATCAGCAGCCTGCTGTTCAACCCATTTAAATGAAAAAAGCATGGCAGAATTCACAAGCTAGCTAACTAATCGCACAATGGCTGTTGATGAAAACAAGAATGTATGTACATTTTCTTTTGCAGATTCACATTTCACACTTCATCAGATCGATGACAATGTAAATTCAGTACTTTATGTAATACCTCTTGGTATCAGTGTTAGTGCTAATTTGTGATTTAGTAAAGTTTAGTAGAGTTTTGTGTTTCCATGACCACCTTACTGCTAACTGAGCTGTCTTCAACCTTTATTTGAAACATTTTCCATAGTTGCTGCATAGTTGAATGCAGAATAACACCAATAGTAGATTTTTTTTGCAGTGTGCAGTGCTGATTTTAGCTACGTCGTTGAGTCCTTGATCTGCCATTAGATGTTTTCACCCACTCTGAAGCTTTCCACTTAGCTGACATGAATAAATATAGATATTTTTATAAAAAGCATGGCATTTTGATCAAACACACAAAAAAAACATACTTTTACAACTAGCAACAAGTAATTTACTAAACTGAAAGAAAAGGAACTTATGTAAAGTATGCTTAAGACATTCACTTCACATTTAGCTCCAAAGCATTGACCTTGAAACAAGGTGGGGCTGTGTATTCTGAGCTCTGGACGATTCGTCTCTCCAATTTCTCTGCAATTCCTGCAGTACATCACTGTCATAAGCTCATTATTGATCAGAGACGGATGCGTCTCATGTTCACAGTTAGTTGTCTCCTACTGTATCCTCATCACTCTCATGTGAGCTTTGCACAGTGATATGTGCAGCATTAAAAATGCAAAATAAGATCTTCAACAATGATTTACAGCAACAATAACAACATTAGCACTATGATACTGAGCACACTGAAGTATACATGTCTTTATGGATATCTTTATGCATCTATTCATCCATTCATAAAATATGACAGTATTTGTATTTGTGAATGAACTGTTTTGTAAATGCAACTTCAGTGGTTCAAAGAGACAAAGCAAAATATACACTCAGTACACTCACACACAAACTGAACAGCCACCTGAGAATCAGGAGGTGATAGTCAGTTGGTTTGTTAGCATCATAGATGGAATCTGAACCTGCCTCCCAGCTACAGGCCAATACGGCCTTGATCTGAGTCTCCGTATGAACTGTTCACATTTCTTGTTGGAAAGTCAATCAATGCAAAGTGTAAGAAAATGGCTCTATGCAAACACAAAACAACGCAACTTACAAATGCAAAAAAAAAAACACATAGAGGCACACTATGACCACAATAAGATACAAAGCCTTTAGGAAATGAGAAAGAAAAGGAAGATCAAAATGACTAAAATGTGATGTAAAAAGACTCCAATGCAAAGCAACCACAAGGAGACACAAGATGACAACAAAGGTTTGCAAACGAACAGCAAAAAGACAATGAAACAACCACAGAGATACACAAATGAACTCTGAAGAGATGCAAATCAACCAGAAAGAGAAACAGAATGAAAGCAAAGAGATACAAAATGTTGTTTGTAGTCGTTTTCAATTTCCCCCAAAAAAATTGTATACCAATTTTTTTTATCATACTGATGTAGCATGATTTGAGCATGATTTAGACAAGATTCCCCAAAAATGCCTTTTTAAACGGTCGCCAACTACCGTTCTGTAAGGTTCAGTGTCTTAACAACAGCCCACATACTAATAAGACCCCTCTTTTTAAAGATAATGACCTAAAGAATCGGAATCCGCAAGAAATCCCAAAAGCATTGCGGACAAATTAAAAAATGTGAAAGTTATAACCTTCATGCCTAAACATGATCGGATTGTTGCATGCTGGGTAACCAGCTGTGCATTTCCACTTAAGAGACGTGACGCGTTGTAAGAAACCTCCCCCGCCCACAGAAGCCGGCACAGTCGAAAAACAGAACAAGGAACAAGGAAAGAAAAGTTCAGTACTAATACACTACAACGAATGATGTGTAATGCTTTATTAGACTCCTACAAGCTCGTAGGGTGTAGTTTATGGAAATCCGAGTTTGTAAAGTGTACTTATTAACGATCAAGAGAAACTTTACGCCCATCGCCCAGAAGTGACGGTGAGGCTATGGGGTTTATGTAATTACATAAACTTAACGGTAAATTTAATTTTTTCTAAGTTAACAAAACTCTTCCCATAAGGCCTTATGATATTTCAGTAATTTAAATGAAGTTAATCAAGGTTGTGGTTCCGGAGATCCTTTACGTAACGTCACTTGACTTTTTCTTCTCTTTTCTTTGTCCGATAATGGGCGCCGCTGAGCTTGGGGTCTGAAAGGTTCAAATGTAATCTGGTCCCCCCTTTCTAACATCTAGACCTACCCCTGCAGGTGGTTTAATGGTACCCAGATCCATTTAAAAAAGATGGATATACTGTAAGCTTTTCACCAAAACCTTCTGAACGCAGCCTGAAGCGCTTTGCTGTGCAAACAGCAACAGGAAATTACTCCAAATTGTACCCAGAATGTGAGTATGTGAAGAAAACTCCCCATACGAGTGTTTAAAATCATCTTGCAAACGTCTGAAGACTGCTAGTGGCATGAGAGGAACATTCGTCTCATTTAAATAAGTAAACATCTCCAGAATATTTAGATTTGGGGCTCAGTAGAAGCAGGGTGCCTCCACAGGAGACGCCCCCCGGCATGTGAGCTTTCTGCTGATTGACTCAGCAGGCTCTCATTATCACGAGCACAATGAGCTGTAAATGTCCTCACAGCCTCTCCTGATTATTTCAGGTTACATCTTGGTTGGGGAATGTCACTTCAATGCCAGTTTTGCTTTTCTCTCAAAATGAGGGAAGCAGTTGCTGTGTTATTTATCGTTAGTATGCTTTATTTAGTATTCACACTAACATATTCACCAAAGCCTTATTTATTGGTTACGGTAACTCTTTAAAGCTGTGGCTCTATTGAACAAACTGCCCTCTGCAAGTCTTTATCTACGCAACACCTCAAAGGATGTAAGAGTAGACACTGGTTTTTATTATGTTTGTCTTCAGGCTACAATCTACCATTACCACTACTCTCAATCATGTCAGGAGCAGAAAATGGCTGAGGAGCTAAAGAGGTTTGAAGCTAAAGAAAAGCCATGAACGGTTTCACGCATCAAAGAGCTCTAAGAAACGTTTTCTCAGAATACATACGAGCTGCCATCTCTTAGCTAACAGGAAGAGCTGGGTGCAGGTGATATTTAAGGAATAGAACCTCTTCTGAGGATTATCAGCTCATCCAGTTTCACATATTCATGTGACATTATACAGTCTGCAGTGATGGAGAACTAAGCAGCTCTCAGTTTCATACTTTTGTATTTAACTAAGAGGTAAATTGCTCAGCAGTTGCATTGATTGATGGATTGAACAAAAGCTTCACAGATTCAACACATGAATCTGTAGAAATTGCAATTTTGTAATTCTTCAGGCTTTTCTTTGACCGCAGACAAGAGGCAACTTACTTTAGCATTGCCCGGTGAGGGAATGGTAAGGAATATATATATGTATGTTGTCAATAAATGGCACTGCAAGATACACAATATATCTACATTGCAGTTTTCATAACTGCATATGATCTGACAGTTTCTTTGAGAAATGTAAAGACTTATGTTATCGAAAGGGCTGTTAGAAACTAACACGTTTTTCTTTAATCTTTGCGAGAAAAAAATTAAGAAAACAAACAAGATACAAAATACATAATTTCAATCCCTTGCTGTGTGCAGTTTAAGCTTCCAGCAGTTCACATTAATTGACGTGCCATGCAGCCAAGCTTGCAAAGTTTTCCTCAGTTGCTTCAGAAGCTCTTATCAAAAGTGATATACCTGGCAAGATCAAAGTGCAGCCTAGTGGTTTCCCCTCTGGCACTCTCTGACTGAGAGAGCAAGCTTTTAAAGAACTTGTGACAAGCACATTACCTTTGAAGAGGATTAGTATTGTTATCATCTCACGTTGCACTACTGTCACCAGAAGTCAGTGGTTTAAACTATGTGGCCGACTGAACCCCACACAAATTTCCCAGTTAAGAAATATTTGTTCTCACCATTTCAAAGTGGCCCCTTGAGCCCTATAGTGCTGCACTATAATCATAAAGAACAGGACCTCTGTAGAGCACCAAAAACTGCTGCTGATAAAACTTATTAAGCTTCTTGTTCATGTCCCTGAGGAAAGATTGATTGCACTGAGAGCCTTTTAATACAATATATTATCTCCCAACAGTGATATGAAATCTCTCTGTGAAAAATGCTGTTCCAACACTTTATCAACGGAAACATGATCAGAAGCAATCTAAGACTGCAGAACATTTTAAATCCTGCAGCTACAGGAAAGCTGAATTGAATGAAACACATAAGATTGATTGTTTCTTTCACCTTCAATATTGTCATCACAATATATTTTTTTGCTGCTCTTTGAATTTCTTTCCATTTCACACAAAGGAAGTATTGAAAAGCATCTTATCCTCAACTGCAAATCGCTTCTACATTACTTTCCCACCAGCAGTCACTTTGTACAGCTATTTTACTGCAGATGTTGAATTGATCATCCAAAACTACAAAGAATTGACAAGATTTTGGGATGACAAAACAATCTCACCACAGGGTCCATGAATTAGCTGTGCTGGAGTTATATTAGACATATTTTGACAGTTTGAGAAATAGTGTTTACGTTACATTACATTCATTTAGCTGATGCTTTTGTCCAACGCAACTTACAAGAGGTGCATCCAACCACGTGGATATGACCCCAAAACATGTATTTATTGAACATATTCTGCTGTCAGATATATAAATAAGACTGGAGCCTGAAGATGGTTATTGTAGCTTAGTATAAAGAAAGTAACAAAATACAACTATCAGCACATGTAAAGCACACTGATTAATATAGGCCGGCTCTCTCTAAGTCGGCTCGTCAACTCATCGGTATTTTTGGTCTTAGTCGACTAAGACTTCTTTACTCGTTTGAATGCCTTGTTTTTGCCAAATTACTTATTTTCAAGAAACACATCTTTGCTAAGCACAAGATTTAAAGTGATGCTTTTGTGTGAGTCTTTGTGGAGAAACTCAGTTTACGGATCGATTAAATCAACTGATTGATAGTTTAAAAAATCCTATGAGTGTTAGTCGACTTCATTTGGACGAGGACTGACATATTGACATGTTTTGTTTGTTGCTTGGTTTGATGTAAATCATCGAGCTTTAGCTGTCCTGGTAGTGGGAGTTTGGTCATCTTTGGTTCCCTGTTTTTCAGTCTTTATACTGAACTCAGCTAACTGTCGACTGGCTGTCGACTTTCATGGTATTTAACAGACAAACATGAAACTAGTTCTCGTCTAATTCTCGACAAGAAAGAGAAGAAGTTTATTTCCCGAAACGTCAAAATATTCCTGAAAGGACTTCTTCATCATGTTGACTTAAAAGCTGAATTTAAAGTTAATTCTTAAGTCATTGACAAAACTAAATCTCTATCTCAAAACTACTATTTCTCTTTCCAATGTCAACATTTTTGGAACTTTATAAAGATCAATGATCAATGGTTTTTACACAATTAAAATGTACTTTTCACATAAAAAACGTTTTACACACTTCCCATAAAAGCTCCTACCTTGCCAAGGACTCTACGCTGCTCCACAAATGTGATTTCAATAGAGTTTAAATAAATTGATGCATAAGGAGTTGCGACATGTCTCCCTTTTTTTTTAAGTTGTGCTAGTGTGGCAGGGTCTAGGATTAGCAAGGACAGGTTGAATTTCAGCTTGAGTTTGGGGGCAATTCAATAGGAAGTGAATCAATCTGAGGATTAATTGTTGGACCACATCCTGAGCAGCAGACACTCGATACAGCCGGAGGGAGACTACTATAATGGAAGTGAAATACAGACAGCACACAGCGACAGGAGCTCAACCCTCCACAGCTCTTAACACTTGTATAATGTTGTATAAAATGAGAGACAAGTGTAAAATAGTGGCTGGGGATCAGCTTCAGCAATATCAACATTATCCGTGATTTCTTTTTTGCTGAAAAACATATTATATAAATAGTCGAAGCGGATGTTACAAAGTGCCATTAATGTATTCCAGGAAGAAAACGGGGGTTTTCATGTGGAATCTTTGCAGTCTGTGGGGGTCCTTTTGAGGCTCAAGGGTCTGTGACTTTATGGTTATGAAGGATGGTAAAAATAACTCTTTAGAAGCAAAAGCATTTCGGGCTCAATGATGTGTTATATATGCCACATTTTACAGCTTATTGCTTCTATGTGAATTTGTAGAGTGCAGGTTGTAACACAAATGTGGAGTTGAAATTCTGCTCATTGCTTCATGGTTTTGATCTTTATTTTCCTTTTACATCCTGAAATACAGGTTTTTCTTTCTAAAAGCTGCTAAATACCGGTACTTCAAATGCTGCAGTTTTGACACACATGGATTATCTTCTCAAGCAGGTGAACTCAAGACTTGTTTTGCTTCCACGTACATTACTGTGATGTTTGTGTCTAAAAAACCTGCTGAAAAAGGCTTGCAGAACTATGAGATGAGACAGAGATTACTAAACTATAGTTGGTCTCAGGTTGTTTTATGGTAAACGTGGTCATGCTGCATGGATCGCTTTCAGGCAGAATAGTCTCAACAGCATAGAAGGAGAAGGTCGTTGAGCAAAGACTTAAAGATAATTAAATGCAGTACATGGACGGAGGCAAAATTCTGTTGTTCTGTGCATAAAATATTCAGTTTTATTGATGTTGAACTGCCTAAAGAACAATTTGTATTTATTTGTTTTCTTTTATGACGCAATTTAAAAGAAAGAATATTTTCTTTTTATCCAGACGGAACTTCAAACAGTTGAAGCTATTAATCAAATCACACAATCGCTTTCAGCGGATGAAGTTTGCCAATGTTTTCAAGGAATTTCCATTTTTGCGAAGCACATGAAGAACTTCTTTCGTGCTGAAGTTGAACCTAGACGTTGATTCTTGACCTCTGTACAGCAGTTGACGGATCCTCTCGGCCCATTTAGCAGCTGCTCTGGAGCTTTCAACGTGATAACCCTTTCTCACCAGTTCTAATGAGTCCATGGGAAACTTTTCCTCCCAAAAGTTTTGATCCTGAGCGTCTGCTTCAGTGTTACATTTTTTAAAAGGAAAGAATATTTCTCAAATAGTCAACAAATACTGTATGTATTGAGGCAGTGCGCTAAAGCATGTACACGTCTGACCTACTTGTTCTTTATTTTAGATAACAAACTCTTATGTGATATATTAGTTCATATTTTATTAAATGACATAATCTGACCCACATCTGTTGTTGCACATATTGCATTCTCTCTCCATCTAAGGATGTCTTCCCCTCAGACCATATGTGGACACACGTGTACACATATTTCTATAAACATCTTGCAGATTTTTGTCTCGGCTGAGATTCATTGCAGGAAATTGATTTCTCTTGGACATTACTCTTCCTAAGAGATGCTGCTATGATCTGAGGCAGGTACACACTGTCATTTGTCAGGTGTCTGTGCAAATGCTCTTATGCTTTGACTTATCACATCTGGGTTGGCTGGAGAGGAGATAGGCTCGTTAAACAAATGGCTGCTGTCACACAAGGGGAGGCAGTCTTTAATGAGCCTGCCTTCACAATTGGCACGGCCCTTGTCAAGCTCCAGGCTGCTTCTCAACCAAAGCTTTAACGCTTCTGTGGCTTCAGCTTTTTTCTACTCATTATTATGTGAGTTACTGTAATGCATCAGTACCACATGGAGATACTGAATGTTAAAGTGCAGGATTGTTCAGAGAGCAGCGTCTCTGGAGCTTCAGCAGACTTTCTGACATATATTCCCCTTTATATATATTCTTTTTTTGATCATGTCTGAACAAGATATACTTACTATAAACTGCCTGCTGATAAAGAAATGAATAATGTAGTGTCTTAGTGCATCAGGGTTTAATGTTGATGGTTTTTAACCACTTGCACGATCAGGCAAAGAGTTCATTTAGTCGCCCGACATGGACAGTGGTCTTTAAAATGACTGGAGAATGTAAACTAGTGCTACAGCTGCAGGACATGTTAAGTGGATTCCAACACAAGATCTGAGAAAAAAAGAAGCCAATAGGGAAAAGCTTGACAAAGTGAATTTGTTTTTTTATAAAGTGAGTATGGCTTAGCCTCAGTATCCAAATATCATTCAATATAGAAAATAGAGCAGCAATTTGGAAAAGTTTCTTTTGTGGTCAATAATTGGTCTCTTTTGCAAACTTGCCCCGATCATCACTAAAGTTTAACATGATTTGACTTCTCAGAAGAGGAAAAAACATAAAATCTGCTATTACAATGAAATCAGTTGTGACCTCTAAGATGCTTGCTCTGGTGACGTACATATTTAACTGAATATTAACAGAGACATATTTGAATGAAATACTGTAAACCAAGACAAAAGAAGTCCAGTTGATAATACACAGGCTGAATTTTAATACTATCTGCAACGGGACATTTTATGTGCCCGTGGCTGACAGCTCCCAGTCTCTTCGTGCTTTAATCCCATTCAATTATGTGTTTTCAAGGTGAATCGTGCATTGTCCGCCAATAACAAAGAACCTTCAGCACTGCTAAGTAATACAGTGGTCTTATCTTTCAGATTAAGATAAATGGGTCAGTTTGAAAAGTAATTAGCTAACCTAAATCTAATGCATGTTTCTTGAATAGCTACCCTTCATCACAGTGTGTGCCAAACCTGCAATTTGTTCTCATTTCCTTTGTTCTCTGTGAAAGTGAATCTGTTTAGAGAGAATAGGAATGATTGATTTGCAATACTGCTTCTTCTCTCTCCTGACATTAAATACCTGTTCATTATAATGCCCGAATACGATAATGAGGTATAGTTTACTTACTTTATCAAACAAAGCTTGTAGAAATAATTAAAGACGCTAAGACACTAAGCCAGACAAAGCCAGTTTGAAGGTTTTTAAGCTTCATGCTGACAGAATTTGTTCCTAAGAGACAGTGTTGTCTCTTTGAAGACTGCAGACAGATTTATTGCAAAGGAGTATCAAAGCACAAAATCCACTCAGAGATAAATATCTCCATCTATTTTTCTCTCACTGTGAGAGATGAGGACCCACGCTAATGATTCAGACGGCATGTTTTTTTGTCTCAGAATGGGGTTTGAATATTGCCGGTGGTTATCAAGACCAAAAGGCTCTTTTTCTATGTCTCATACTCCTTTTAATCATGCAAAGGTGTGGACACAGTTCTGAATCATCGTCTGGGATTTGAACCCAGGACCTCCCACACCTAAAGGCAGAATCATATGAGAACAATGAGCAACATTAATGTGCAAGAAACTCTCATAACACAGCATACTGATACATGCACATTCAATTAAATCATATATCATTGTGCAGTACTGATATACCTACAAGATGACAGTATAGGCAAAGTTACAATAGATAACAGTGGATATATTATAGTGTGTTTATAGGGGATGTCTGTTTGTAAGGTAGATTTCGCAGCAGATAATAAATACAGTATTTCTGCTCAGTATGCTCAAAAGACCGACTGAAAAATATTAATGCTGACAAAACCCACAGGATGTTTTCCAATTCATGATGAGGCTGTGTTTTTCGGGAAATTAAATTGTAAATGGATCCAGGGAATTATTCATTTTTTGTTTCACTGAGTTACAACAAACACTGCTTAATCAATCTTTAACAGAATCATGGACATACTGCACTAAATGAATATTATAGCCTGCTTTTGTGGTTTTCTAAATGGTTTCCTGTGATCACAAATGATGTATTCTCTGTTTGAGGCTGTCCAACGTCAAGTCCACATTATAATTTTGACTTCCATCATGACTCAGCTCTGCATAAATAGGCGGAGAGCAATTTCAAACAGAAGGCTAATGTGAATACATCAGCACAGATGTATTTTCTACTGCTGTATGGAAATCAGGCAGCGTTTTTGTTTCATACTATTAAACTCTCTTAGTAGGAAGAAGAGGCGTTAAATAGTCATTTCCATTTTAAAGTGCCTTTTTCAAGAAAGAACTGTGAATTTTCCATCTTGTGCAAGTCTCAGCAGAATATATAAATCCTCTGTTTCAACAAATCCTCTGTTTCAATTTCAGTTTTGGGGAAGGTCACAAGCACGGAGGAAAGCTTGGGGTTCACAATGTAAGCTTATTATTTCAAATCCACAATATAGATCTTGTTTATTGGAGGCAGTACATATTTCAGTGGTGTAACAATAATCAACTTTTTGTGGATATTTACTCTATGTGAGATGAAAATAAATCATCTCTCTATGAAAGTCTGGGTTTTATGAAGTGAACATTTTACAAAGTTACGAAATAACCCTTGAAGTGAGCAATTACATACGCAATGTTGTACAACCGAATGCAATTACCTGTGTCTGCACTCCAAAGAGCCAAAGTCCAAATTAAATTACTTTGATTGTATCTGCTTTTATTTGTAATCTCCAGTGGGGATGAAGAGACCATTTCAAATTATACTCAAGTATAGTGCAGGTAATATATATATATATATATATATATATATATATATATATATATATATATATATATATATATATATATATATATATATATATATATATGCATTGATAATCTTTTATAGCTAACATACTATCATTCAGACCAAGGAGAGTCTGATTATTGAAATTCAGTATAAAGATCCTTTCTTATTTCTAGCGAGGCTCAATAATTATATAATGTTTATGTGATTTGTGCATTATTGGAAATATTCCAACAATCATGACTAAACACTTAACACAATCTTTTTTGGACACTGCGACGGTTTTTCCTCCCACTCTTCACAGAACATTATCAAAGAGTAGACTTCTTTCATGCAATGATTCTTAAATTATTTTCAAATGCATATGTTCTCCTGTAGATCAAACCGTGTTCCTGTGTGCTTTCATCATCTGCTGCGCTTTAAAGTGGCATGAAAACAAGTCATTTTCTATCATTTTGTTTCGCACTTTGTCTCGAGTGCTGTGTACATTTCAAACGACGGGAGCCACATAGATTCAGACATATATTCGGTTGGTTTTTCCTCTCGAGTGGCTGCATCTCACTCTGCCTGCTGGAGCACAGCAGCACATAATCGGCAGCTCGGCGCTCCTGACTATCAGACTATCGGACGAAGCTCTTAAAGGTCAAGCTAAGATTGGAGGGCTCTTCAAATTAATTAAAAGAGATGCCTTATTTATGAAAGTATTGAAAATAGTGTTGATAAAAAAACACTGCTGAGGTTTTAGGTTCATCTACCTTCACAGTTCACACGTGCTGAGGGATCATTTTAATGCAGATTGTTGGAAGAAAAACGTATTTACGCTTAATCAGTTACTGTTTCACTGTTATATTCAGACTTCTTATCATACTGTCTCTGTTTAATCCTACACACCAGCTGGGCATGTCTCCTGATAGCCATGAGACTGGGGAATCTGTATGTCTCGGTCTGAAAGAACGTGCAATTTCATTGTTATCACATCATGTCCACACCAATCTAAAGACGTCATGGGGGGATGAAGCCATGAAGACGTCATGGTGGCCTCAGTGTATTGATAACCATAAGATATTTAAGAAGGTAGTGCTTTGCTCAATCGGCGAGCAGACTTGGATTAGTAAAGTAGCACGTTGTGTCTCTGCTCTGAACATTTTTCCTGTTTTAATGATTTTACTCCAAGATGTCGAGTGAATTTTTCTAACACATACTGAGATCCATTTGATGCTACACTGGATTTTTAAAAAACAGTTTAAAAGGCAGACCCTTCAATCTGAGGACAATCTGAGTGTGCAACACTTCCTGAGATATTATATCTTAATCTCACTGAGGGAGCTTTCATTTTCTCCAATGCAAATATGACAATTATTTTCACCCTCTTCTACCTGCTGCCAGCTGCAGCTTAACATCATGACAGGAGTCAAATTCACAACCCAAAATATGAATGACACCTCATGTGATTATCTGTAACAGTACAGGCGGTTTCTGTTTCTGCACCACTACACTGTTACGGTAAAGCTTTTCCCCCCGTCGATGCACATACTGACTTGGTAATAATTTCATAAATATAGCGGTGAAGTCACTGTCAGTTCAGAAGAGGAGGTTGAATTCATTAACATGGTTAAGCACTGCAACACTACTCTCCAAGGCACTGCTCTCTGGTATTAATTAGGTCACAGCTAAGCTGACAAGCTCCACTGAAAGTCAGTTTGTTTATTTCTCACTATAATGATGTGAGGGTAGAGGAGTGATGGTTTGACTCTGTGTATAATCCTCTGCTCTTTGATTGGCTGTAGTTTGAATATGAGGATATCTTATCACTGTGTAATGAATTTAAATCCCATATTCTTGTTGTTTAATTTATACAGTTCGGTTATTGATACTCATTCAGATCTCTGCATGTGTGCCATGGAGACAGCTGCAGATTCGATGCTGCAGGTGGGACCAGCGAGGTTTCCAGGTTTTAATGTCAGCGTTAACATGTCACACTTGAAATGTATCTCTATTCAAAAGAAGTAATTCAATTCAATTTATTTTGTACAGCCCAAAATCACAAATACAAGATTTGCCTCTGAGGGCTTTACAATCTGTACACATGACATCCCTGTCCCAGGACCTCACATCACATCAGGAAAAACTCCCCCAAATAAAGATAGCAAAAACCCTTTTACAGGGGAAAAAAAGGGAAGAAACCTGAGGGAGAGCAACAGAGGAGGATCCAGGAGGGCCAGCTCCAGACAGTCACGGTCCATCGTAGCATGCAGGATCGGTCCCAGACAGCCACGATCCATGGCGGGGGGGGCAGGAGCAGCTCCAGACGTCTACAGTCCATGGAAACTTGAGGCGAGGAAGCACAGAGGCTCCCGGCAGGAGTAGAGTTAGTAATGTGCTTTTAAAAGACAATAATTTATCCAGAAGAAGAGAAAAAAGAGGGGAAAGGAGAAGAGAAATAACAGAAAGAAGAGGAGCTCAGTGTATCCTAAGGTGTCTTTCAGCAGTCTCGGCCTATAGCAGCATATCTAGAGGCTGGACCCGGGCAGATCTTAGCCAGTCATAACTATGAGCGCTGTCAAAGAGGAAAGTCTTAAGTCTCCTCGTGTCTGCCTCCCGGACTGAAAGTGGAAGCCGCTTCCACAGAAGAGGAGCTTGATAACTGAAGGCTCTCGCCCCGATCCTACTTTTTAAGACTCTGGGAACCACAAGTAACGCAACTCTCTAGTGGGGTAGTATGGCACTATAAGTAACACTTTGAACCACGGCTTAATTCTTTTATACAATTTCAATATCACATTCCTAGAAATTGCTACGCTCTTTTGACTCAAAACGTGTAATTTACAGCAGGACAAACAGGTTGTGGATGTGTGGGAATATTTAGCCAAAGCCCATGAAGTATTCATGAAACCCGTTTCCCCCTGTCAAATGTCCCACCAGAGACACAGTATCAGCCTCATTGCCTTCCCTGGGCCCCATCAATAGAGTGAAATTAATACCACCCTAAGTATCTTTAGGGCAATCTCTTTTTTTCCAGTCGCAATGAGATTACATGTATCTGTATTGACTTGGTGTTGTACAGTATGTAAGCAATCTATTTTAATAGGATTAAGTAGTATGAGGACCAGGACTCTTGATGTGTGAGCCGCAGTGCGTCCGCTGAGTTTTAATGTCTGAACCTTTGGCTCGAGAGTTAATGTTGTTTACTCAGGATTACCTGAGCCTTGTGAGCTGCACGTCAGCGCCATACAGCCAATCGAATCAGCCAACACTAATTAACTTTCAAGACTATGCAGAGTCATTACAAATGTTGTTTCCCTTCATCATATCTCTGCTTCTGTGTTTCAGCAGTCTCTAGATGATTGAAAACTAAATTGAGTTTGTGCGTAATGCACCTCAGCCGCTGGCAAATGTTAATTTTGCTGTCAGCGAGAAACACAACACAGAGTGAAAACACACCTGTGCAGTAGCACTGATATGAATATACTTTTCATTAATATATGTATATATATATATATATATATATATATATATATATATATATATATATATATATATATATATATATATATAGTGCCCCAAGCTGCTTTGATGTACCTGTTTTCTAAATGTTTGTATGTCTATAACCAACCCTTTCTTCTTGAATTGCGCTTCTTCTTTACAAGAGCATATATTTTAAGAGAAATGTAATTTTTGCAATTTTGTTTTGTAATGACATGATGAGAAATGTTTTCCATCAATATATTTGCAAAATGTGCTGAACATTTTTTGCAAAATGCCCAATGGCAACTAATTGTTTTTCCTCCAATATCCATTTATGATTATATACACTAATGTCCACATATTAAGTATACACTATAATTAACAATGTCATAGTTATGTTTAGACCCTCACTGGACGTACAGTTGATTGTTGCCTTGGTTTATAATATAAGAAAAGTATTTATTGTAAAAGCACCATTGTTGTCAACTTTGATTACTTCCAGGTTTAAAGCTTACTAACAGACACAGAATCCAAATAAACAATCATGATGCGACAACTCTGTTGTAAATAGGTGGCTGCTGAGTAATAACGTATAAACAGTTTGGTTTTAGGTCTATTGTGAACTGAACTTTATGTTTCATCAAGAACAATCAACGACTAGACCAAATGAACGTGAGGCGACAGCTGACTGATGTACGTTCTGAAATGCATTTGAACGATGGTGTGTTTGCTTACCTTAAAAAAAAAAGAGCATGAATCTTTGTAATGAACTGAACAAAATTATGAAATTGTTGCAATATCTAATAATTGTTGAACATAAGCCGGCCAACAAGGACGTCAAAGAATATAAATTTCATTTCTAGGACACAGAGTGACTAAAATCCAGTGTGTATTCATATGCAGAGGCACAAAGCTTTGTAGTCTTCTCCAGTAGAAGCTGATTCTCTGTCCTGTCGGAGCTGCGGAACAGTGCGACTGAGCATCCTGACCGCCGGTCAAGCAGCCGAGTCTGATGACTTAATTAAGGTCACAGGCTGAGAGCACAGTTAGCGCTTCCTCTGTCTCATTAACATACCTCTTTGTTCAATACGCTGATGTGAGGCCATGATTTACAGTTCATCAGCCTCTACGTTACACCTCTGATTATGCCAAAGTCTATTGAAATAAGCTCTCTTGAGATTTTATGCAATTGGATATTTTGTTTTGTGATGCCTTAAAGGTTTACAATGTGACTTAATTGTCCAAAACATTGTCTATAAACCCTCACAGACAACTTGCACTCTCCACGTCTGGTGCTGTGAGCTCATTTACCCAGCTCCGAGAGAAAGGTGATAGCTGACAGTGTGAAGTAATCTGCTGTATTGATCATGCTGTCTGAGAGGGACTTCAGTAACTGCAGAAGCGTTAACCCTTTACTCTGAGGCACGGGAGAGAGACCAATAACGGTTACACCGACGATAACAACACATTTAAGTGCTTTAAACATTAATTATGCTTTCATAACATCACACTTCCCTCTCTATCTGTGCGAACTTGGGTTGCTCATGCAGTGTGCTTTTACCTGTAAGAAGAGGAGTGTGCTGTGGGGATCATTTACTGACACTGGCGTCTACGGTTTTGGAGATCAGAGGGTGAATCCCGAGGGGGTGTTGATGCAGACTTGCGCTTTGGTTTGAGGATCTGTATTACGTTGCTCCGTCAAGCCCCTCTTCCATCACGTTCAGGGAAACGGAGCCCGTTGTTATCCATAAGCCCATGTGTCATTGAATATTTATCATGTATCTGATTTGAGGGGGAGAGATTCCTGGGATGTGGCGGTCCCCCCCCTCCCCCCGAGGCCTGCAACTCAACACCCTGTAATAGAAGCCCTAAAATGTGGCTGTCATTTTCTGCCTCTGGGACATGGTTAATTAATTACATGTTGGCCTCTACACCTAACTCTCTGAGCAAACCTCTCAACGTTATTTCACATTTGCTAGTGTGGTACATTCGGGTTAAAACTGTTTGCATTCATCTGAGAGAATATGAAATGCAGCCCAAATCCTGAGAAGACGCACAGCAGGCTGAACATTTCCCTTGACTGTCTACAAATGTAATGTATCTAACTTCATGGCATTACTAAAATAGACAAATCTGTCAGACGATGGGGAATTCACGGTGCAAATATTGAAGCTTTCTTCAATATTGTGATGCAAATATTGCACTTGCCTTATGAGTCCTGGGGAGTCAGAATGACCATGATTCATACAGTTAAGCCAATGGAACAGATCAAATAAAGTATGGTAATATCTATATGTCTATAACAATTCTTAATGAACTTCCATCTTATCTATGTAAATTAATTTGTCAGAAAAATACCGGAAGCTATCGTCTTCGCTCTGTGACAAATGCGCAAGGCCTACTCTTACTAGCTATCCCCAATGTCCTTTAGAAATGGGAAAAAGGGGTTTCAGCTTTGCTGCTCCTGCGGCTCGCAATCTGCTGCAGACTGCTTTGGGGCTACGGGAGCTGGTCTCTTTAGGTGTTTTTAAAAACAGATTGAAAGAGTTGGAGAAAGGTTCATCTGGTTGTAGATGTTTTTAAATGAGGAACGTGCACCTGTGTGAACTATGATATGATGACTTGAGTCTCATGCTGTAATCTAAACATGTTCTGTCATCTGTTTTATCTGCTTTATCTGTTTCATCTGTATGTCGGAAACTTTGTTGAAACTGTGTTACTGCTGTCTCGGCCAGGACACTCTTGAAAATAAAATGTTTAATTTCAGTGAGGCTTTTCTGGATAAATAAACCTTGAATAAAAAATATGCATGTGTCAATGTGTGCAGTATATGAGTCTGTATGAAGTGCATGAACAAGTGTGAGTGTGTGTGCATGGGTGAAAGCGTATATGTACTGTATACACAGCATGCAGATGTACAAGTAGATCTATTGGAGTCTTTGTTAAGGTTGTTATTTTCAAAATGACAAATATTGTGTAGCACGCTGACGTCACACTGTATAGGCAGCACACTGTTAGCATCGCATGTGTTTGATGTACTTTCAGTCCTGTGCCTTTCAGTTAGAGCCGCTCCGGTGTGGAGGAGATCGATTTTCTGCAACACGAACACGAAGTGATTCTCGAGCCAAGGGTATTAAACTCAAATCATTGTGTTCTATTGTTTGGCATGTCTTATTGATTATCTCCTGGGTTTCACTGGCGAGAGAGAAATATTGTAGCCTCAACAGTCTTGCACACAAAGAATTAAATCCATTTGAAAACAAATCACTTGTGCAAAGTGAATCAAAATATCGGTTTGGATTTAATCTTTTCATTTGTGCGGTGTTGGTAAATAGACCTGAAACACCATGTAATACCAGGTCTGTGAGTCACAATACACTTATATGGTAGGATTGGAAATGTAGTCATCCCATGTGCTGCTGTCCTGCGGCTGCCCTGTGGTCAGATTTACAGTGGGAGGAACAGACGGATAGCAGCATCACGGCAACACGTTAATACAGCAATGTTTTGCAGTCAGACGACGACAGCACAAGAGCAAAAAAACTGTTCAATTATTGATCCGCTGGCTCAAATCCCTCATTATTTCATCGTACCCGTTAGAGGCCAGTCCCTGAGGACATGACGGCAGAGTCTTCACAGGACACCGACTCACAGAGACGCTTGGTGCATGATAACGATGATGAAACCTCTGTTCAGCTGAAATCAATATTCTGATCCACGAGTCCCTCTTGAATTAGACACAGTAGGTACAGAAAGAAAATGTCCTTTTCTGAGTTGCGATCAGTCTCACAAAGAGTTTTTCAAATATCATGTCATTTCATCATCTTGGTGAATGTGATGAAACTGACCCATTCTCTGGAATTTGAAGAAAACAGAATCAACCATTTTGAATTGTGTCACCTCTCTAAAAATCCTGTAATTTGTCATGTTATCTGTGTTACGCCATCTAATTATGCAGATTGCATTGGAGGAAACAGCAGTTTTGTCCATTGTCGTTGCTACACCCATCACCAATTCATTGTTTTTAATGAATGTAAATGTGAACCTGTCAATACTCATCTGGGAGGAACGATAAGAACAAAAGCTCCATCCAAATTGTGGCATAAACAAAGCAACAAAAAGACACAACAGTTAAAACAATTAACTTTATATATTATGTGCAGAGGTTCAGTGGGTTTTTCTTAGCTCTATTAATTTACTGTGCTTTGTTTTTCTAATAGTCTGGCATTAACTTATAGGCGTCACTGAATGTGTCACTCAGAGACATTGTTTCCGTGACTGATGCATTTGGAGTTTAAAACGAAGCATGAACTAATTACCCTAAGCATTTAAATCACAACACAAACAACACATATGTATGACGGTCTACACTGGATCACCTCATGTGGATCTGAGCCAAAGCAATGTGGCGCGGAAAATATGGTTATTTCCCTTGAATTCAAATGCATCACTAAGCCCTGTTTTGTTTATTCCCGTTGAATGTCGTATTGAAGACAGAAACCTACCATTATCCTCCGCTCCCTCGCTGTGTTATTCATCTGGGTCTCCTGTCGTGTCTTCTAAATAAAAAGCCTGCAGCGCCTCGCCAACCTCCCACTCCCCATGCACCGCAGGGTGCCTCACAAAGCTAATGGTCACACCGGGGCCTGTCAGCCCTCTCCAAAGCCCATCCTTTGTACACGTTCTGCTCCAGCCTCACCCCTGCTGGCCTGCACCTCACTACAAATGTCAGAGAATATTGATTTGACTCAGAGTGACAAAGTCTTCTCTAAGATAGCTGCCTTTGTAATACTGCAATAAAAAAAGACCTGACCTTCGTACATGCTAGACACTATCAATATTTCATCTCAAAGTGTACGTTTTCAGCTGAAGGTCTTTTATGAACGATATCAGCAAAAGTAACTGCCAACATCATGGTGATACAGTAATTGCAAAAACATTGCTAGGTTGTAAGTTGGCCTCATAAATTCTGCTCTTCTGATAAACACGTGGTCTCTTTTTGACCACAAGCTTGAGACACTTCACATATATTCCTGTGAGCCTTTTTGCTTATTGGCGTGGCTGATACACAGCAAGGGAAGCAAGAGACTTCATCTGAATGTTTGACTGAAATCAGCTTCAAAAGGGCATCAGAGGAGCGACACAGACAAAACCCAGCAGAGGAGGAACAAAGAAAAGAACTGGACAACAAGTGGGTGTTCGAACTTGAAACAGCATACGTCTCCAACTTTCACTTCCACAAGATTTGTGACATATTTCAGCATCAAACTAATGGATATAGAGCCATGATTTCATAAATGATGGCCATTTTGTCACGCATACAAAAATGCAACACGATGTCCGATAAACTGGCCCATTCTTTTTTTTTAGCGTGAAACAAAAGAATGACATTCATCAGAAATGTAATGACCACGAATTGTTGCACTGAATCGATGTGGCATAACACCCAGTTTCTTGTGTCTTGCATGGCTGATATCTAATTGTTTCTGCAGAAAACTCATTAGGAGTCAGTTGACTGGAAATTCTCACGAGAGAATCACTGCAGTCATATGATAACATCCAGGATCCCTTTCAGAGGAGTTTATTCAAAGTCCTCTTACAGCGACAGCAAGAACAAAAAGCCTCTGATTTCCCCAAGGTGTCATGATATTAGTTGACCTGATGGCACTGTATGAAGTCACATTCAAAATAGAGTTAGTTGACTCTATACTGTTTGATGGCGGAGACTTTCCTCAATAAAATGACTGATCATCACATAAATCACGTTTGTAATTAAATGAATGTGCGTGTGGAAAATGAAAATCACATATTTTGGAATATAAGATAAAGATTGTTTAAAGTTAGGAGCAATTTACTTTTATTTCTTTGTCATTTTCTGATGAATGTGAAGCTTTATGTAAATGCTTCATCAGGTTTTTCCTGCCATCATCAGTCTGAGTTGAGAGGCAGTTTGCCCTCTGCCTGTACTTGTACATGTCCTGGTCCCTCTCCTTTTGCCCTGCTGGCTCAGGGGAGCACTTCTCTGTAATGCTAGATGCATCCGTTGCATCTTCATCCCTCATTATTTTACCCCTCAAAGACCTTCGCTGGAAACAGGAGATGCTGCAATCTGAAAGAAAGGTTTAACTCTTTGTTGTGTCACACTGTGAGCTGTGTCTAATTTTCCGTCTAGACATGCTGTGATAAACTCGCCTGATGCTCCACTCAGGAACTACAATCCATGTTTTTAAATGGGCACAACATATTTTATTGTTTAACAGTAACATATAAAATAAATACATAGGTGTTTGTGTTTTTCAGCTCATGCTTTGGTTCACTTTCACCAACGTCTGTTCCAGATGCAGCAGCAGATGTTTTCAGCGTGAGCTCTTAGCATCCTACAGCACCAGCAGACACAGTTAGCAACTAGCTGGAACGGTGCTGCAGAAGTTAGAGAACAGAGCTAAAAAAGATACAATATCAGACTTGCATTTGTTAATGTCCAGAGACACGAGTCCAAATGAATGTGGCTGTTGCTCTGTATCTGAGGACCAACCTCATTAAAAAGCAAAACAGCATGTGTGCATTCTGCAGCGAGAGTAGAATAGACATACTCAAAATACTTAAAAATGTGTAAACCTACGTAGGTTATTACGTTTTTCCAACTTCTCCAGGTAATAAGTATCTTTAAAGCACAATGTTAAACTGTTAAATGATTTGCTCAAAATCCACAAATCCGGCCTGAAAATTAAGAAAATCGGAAACAATTGCAGAAGAGTCTATGGAGCGATGTCGGTTAGCTGTCGGCTCGGGTCGGAGCTGGTCAGAGCTGGTTAGAGCTGGTTAGAGCTGGTTAAAGCTGGTTAGAGCTGGCTACAGCCGGTCTGAGCTGGTTAGAGTTGGTCGAAGATACGTCATGATTGGTTATCACTGGCCAGTCTGTATAATGAAAACATTGTCTTGTGTACAAACAGTTATTGGTCTTACTGCGAACATTTCCTTTCAATCATTCTTATTCCAAATAAAATATGTGACCGCAGTCAGTTAAAACAAATCTATTACAGTCATGGTACAATTTGATTTGCTTTCATCAGATTAAATAAATCAGTTTGATTGCACCACTAACAGCTGAACCTCTATCACCGGCTGGTTGTCTATGTACCGACTGCCTAATCTGTTGCATTTCTCAAAGAGTCAACCTGGTCTGTCCCCAGAGGCTTTTACCCTGCTACATGATGATTAATTGCTATTTCTATTTCATTTAGCAGCCAAGCTAGAGAACAGGTAAATGAATTGTGGGTGGGTGCATCTATTCTATGAGTGGGATGTTGAATATTGAGTATAAATTATCACAGTTTGACTGACATTTAATATCCCCATACTATTTTAACCGATACACTGTACAATTATTATTTTGTCGCTCCCGCACTGCTCGGCCCAGTTTGATTTTGTCACAGATGACAACCAGACGCACCTGCGAAACCAGGAAATAGAGATGGATGCTTAATTCCTTAAAGATAAATATTACTAAGTCCTTTTTTATATTGTTTTTCTATTTTTGGAGTTTGAAGGCTTAGTGTTGTTGACAGAATGTAATTAAAGCATCAACAACGGTCTTTTCAGTGACACATAAGAAAAATGTCCTGAGACAATCTATTAAAACACCAGAAAGTGTTTTTTATTTTCTGCCTGTCACCCACTGCGTAACGTTATCAGAGAAAGTGAAAAGCAATTCACCAATATTGGCTTGTTGCAGCTTTTAAGGCCTTTCCTGGTGGAATGTCAATTAAATCAATCAAATGATTATGTTGTGAAGTAAAATCAATGGTGTGTCAAATAAATGATGTTGTTAAGTCAAAGGTGCATTAAATGAATGGTGTTCGGTGTGATGTTGGAATTAGTTCTAATCTAATCAGACGTGGTGCTGATGTTGCGGCTCTAAAATGATTCTGATCCCTTAAGTTGCACCTGAGAGAAATATGTTAAAACAAAACATCCAATCGATCATGAGGGTTATTTGTGTTACAGAATGTAAAATTAGGTGCATGGACCTGCCAATGAGACAGGGACACTGAATATTGACTGACTTGCTGTTGTAAACATAAATCTGAATGTACTAAAACTCAATCTCGTGGTACAAAATCTGCTTTGAAGTTTGGTTTCACTCTCTTGTTTGAAAAGATAAACTTACCGTCTGTGGAAGAAAGTCAGTGAGGAAATAAAAACTGCCGTCATAAAATCATTTTCAGAGTTCGCAGTGCTGAGTAATCAATCTGTTGTTGTAGTTGGAGGTTGGTAATGGAGTTTGCCATCTGACTTTAAGACTATAATCTCTGCAGCCTGGTTCACATATTGATGAGCAGCTGCTGCCCAGACGTGGAGTTACTTACCTCACTGCAGCCTAAAGCATCAAGCATTTTGCCTGTATATCGTATAAGAGCTATGTATTTAAGTTTGCTTGTTATCTTTTTTAGCTGCATGACTGTTTTGAATCTGTACATTTGTTCTCTGTGTTTAAATCTGTGTTTTTTGCATTGAGAACTGGAGTAAAATACCGATTATGTGTCAACATACAAGGCCAGCAACTTATTTATAGCGAAACTAATTAATATGATAACTAATAGTGTTCGTGCATCAAGATAAAAAGCTTAAAAAACAGGTTGGGAATATCACTTAAAAAAAATACAAAAGGATCTCCTTAATGGAAACCACCATGGATTTCAGGCAACATGAATAAAAAAGTGTAAAAAAAAGTGTATTTGTTGGGAAAAATAATGATGGGACACTACATATATTTAAACAGTGCTGCTCATGGATGTGTTTTTCGACAACAACGAAGGTTTATGGTACAAATTTATAAACTTTTGCTACTTTTTAGTAGCATCAATTCATTGTTGGGTTTGGTGTCTAATAGTTACTCCTCAGCAATAAAAAAAATAAAGAGTATCGCCAACCTAATTGTATAAAACGATCTTTTTCATGCAATGTATTTGTACCACCGTCTCTTGTTTATTGACTGACTTCAAATCAGTTTCCCGAATTTTGGACTCTCCAATTCCTCATCATTGAAAGGTTAGCATTGTCAAGCAGTTTGCAACAGGTTAACAACACAAATTAGCGTGTTAAAATTCACCAAAGGTGAATTGTCCACAAAAGCTCTGCACAGATTCAGTTTGACTCTTCAAAGCTCTGTGATGCATTCAAATTAATTGGTTCTAATTTGACATTTCTCTGTAAATGCTGATGTGACTAGGTTTGAATTAGAGCAGCAGAAAAAGCATAATAAATCTTTATGAAGGTGGTAATAAAGACAAAGAAATCCCAAACATTACACACAAAATATTTTAATTTGATCTTGCTTTTGACCAACCATCTATGTCAGATTTACATACGCAAATTATGTCGTGCTCTGATTAGCTCGATGTCAGGGGAATAATGGAGCAGTAGCTGCAGGAAACAGGTGGTTCTCGCTGTCAGACCAAGTGAGAACCCTTCGGTCGTCCGCTCTGGACTGAGCGGTGAGGACCACTCTGGTCGGCTCCTGGAATTAGTTCCGCTAGGCGCAGGGTCAGTGTACCAGAGTGCCGTAATTACATTTGGCTCCCACTCCCACAACAGGATTACGTGATTTGTGGCCAAGAGGCCATTATAATTGCCCCTGATTACCAGTTGCCAGTGCAGTGTAGAGAAAGGTTTGTCGTTCAGACCCTTTTGGCCCGTAATCCCTCAACACCCCGATGTCTGTGTCGCCCCCTATAGCCCCACCACACCTCTGAGGACCGAGTGCAATCTGGATCATCACTTTTGTCTGTTATTGTCTGAATCCTAATTGTTCCTCTTTTCCCTTCACCGTTCAGTGGCTAGAAAACAGAAAACAAAGAAACACCGCAGCTGATGTCGAAGTATTACCTCCGTGTTTGTGGTCTGTGTTTTTCTTTTCAGAAAGGGTCTCTAATTATCTTCAGATGAAAATATGTGACCTTGTTTGGTACAACAAGAAAATAGACATAGCAATGCTGCATTGTTTGAAAGCAATTGCTTCTTTCCTCTTTCTCATTTTCGCCCCTCGTTAAGCTTCAAGAGGGCTTTGAAAAATTCCCTCAAGCCTCCTCAGTGTTTTTTGCCGTAATGGAGGGATTTCTTCGCTTTAAAAAAAAAAAAAATCCAGCTTTTGTTTGCTGCTGAAAAGGAGTCGCTTGTACAGAAATAATTAGCTGTATTATGTGTAGAGATGTATGCATCTCCTTTCTGAGTTGAAAATCCTCCTATTTATTTTAATTTATGAAGTCCAATATATCTAAACTTAAGCTTGTCAGGGATTTACTACATAGAGGTTGAATTCAGTGTAAGGGCCAACTGAGACAATTTGATATTATTTCACTGGTTTTGTTTAATACCTGTTTGCATCTGCATATTCAGCTGAATACCATGGAAGTATTATTTTGCAATAGTTACTTGGGAATAAATGTACTAAACTGGCTACTTGTCAAGTGTGAACGCAGCCTATGCGAGTGTCTGTCTCACTGTCCATTTTATATTAACATGCACTTTTTTATAGATATAGACACCCCATTAAATATACTTATCTATAAAGTCACCAGGCGTTACTTACAAAAATTCTGGATAAGCTTAAAAAAAGGACTTTCTTATATTTCTTTAACCACATGTTTGTGTGTAGGAGGAAAATAAAAGCACAAATCGGATTGCAAATTGGTGCGATTTGCTTGCTATGACGACTGCACATGATATGTCTCAGTTTTCCACCAACATGTTCTGACATGTCTGATAATACTCCTAAAGTACTTGGCAAGTGAGCAGAAAGGTCCAAATGAACTTGGATAAATGCTTGAAACGTCCAGCGTTTAATGTAAAAGCAGCATGCACACAGAGGATACAATTGTTTTGTCTCGTATGAATTCAAAGCAGCATCACGGTGAAATAGTATTACAAGTTTCCACTGAAGCTATCCAAGCTATCGAAGGGGTGACACAAAGCGGTACTTGAGCCCATCTGATCGGCTCTGGGAGTATGTTGGATAAAAAAAGGTTTGTCTATATTGGCAGCGCAGCCAAAGACATTTGGAAAGTGCCCTCTACTCTCACTGAGGCTGGACTGATATTTGTAGCCTCTACACAAAGCCTTTTGACTTTGTCCGCTGTGAAACCACTTTAGCTGACTGGATGGAGGACTCTGAGCAGGACTTATAAAAGATTTATGTTAAAAAGGCAGTTTTGAAAAGTGTCGGCGGAGTATCACAACATGTGTGTTATTGTTCATTGTTGGGTGCAGCCAGCCCACCTCCTGAGGTCCTTCGGCTCTTCAGATAAAGGATAATGTGAATGACCCGGTGTGACTGTTTGTTCTCCAATTTGTTCTGCAGTTTCTCCGGATCCTGAGAGGTGCCTTTGGCTTGAAGCAGCCTCTGAAGCTGACTGAATTGCTTAACTGGGTGAGAAATGAAGATTTATCTGCACATCTGCGAGGCGCTCAGGCTTCTCAGTCACACAGTGTGTCTGAACTTCAAACTGCAGAAAGTCGACAGTACAAATTACACACTTTTTGTTTCAGCAGTTCAATTTTTATAAAGATTCAAGCCTTAACGCTTTCAGTGTTACACACACGCGCAGTATAAAATAGTGACTCAACTTATTCTGTGCTTATTTGGACTATTATTTATTCAGGCTGAAGTCCCACATATCGCCCAAACTGCCACTCCACCTTCATTTCCTGCCAGGCCCCAGAGCGGGCTCTCCCTCGTCTGACCTCTCACACAGTGAACCCCATGAATGGACAATAGTGCCCTTCAGTGGGGCCCCATGACCATAGCAAAGCCTGCAGCTGGAGCACATAGCATGGCTGCCCTGGCCCGAGGGCACGCTAACAGCTGAGAAAGATCATGGAACTGCCAAGGGGATTTTTTGGAAATGCTCTGGGAATCACAGATGTGAGAGATGAAAAGTGGCCTGGAAGCCATACGAGGGGATAAAGAGTTGGAGCTGTTTATTAGATGCAGAGGAGAAGAGGCCTCTAACAGGTGCTCAGGGGCTGGATGGTGGATCTGGAGCTAAACTGCATGAGGATGAACCTCTGGAAAGCCCCGGGCTATTTTTCATCACACAAAGGAAGCAGGATTAGGCTCAGGGCTGTTACAATAAAGTCCACTGGATTTCTTGCCGGATGTCAAATGTAATATTGTTTGGATGAAAGAATAAAAAACATGTTTTTACTGGTCAAACAAAATAAAGAGGTGGAAAGTAACTATGTACATTTTCTCAAATACTTTAGTTTTAAGGTAGTATTTTAGGCAACATTTACAAGATAGATAGATAGATAGATAAGTGGATGAATGAATAGATAGATAGATAGATAGATAGATCCTTAAAGACCTTAAAGGTTTCCTACAGGTTCCTTACAGACCCTAAAGGTTCCTCACAGACCCTACATGTTCCTATAAGGTTCCTTATAGGTTCTTTAAAGACCAGATAGATACTTAAAAACTGTACACTATTTTAATTAATTTCTCCATTCATTGAAAAGTAATATTTTGGTTTGTTTAACCAACTGTAACGCTCCATGTGGCTCACAGAGAGCATTGATCATGGAACATTGATCTTTGCGTTGCTTGTGTAATTAATTATCAATATCTCTTAGCATGTGTTTACGCTGTCAGTGCGGCTTGGCTTCTTCTGACATCTTTGTATCGAAACTTGCTGGCATCAAAGCAATGACTTTTTGGTAAGTAGCCTTGTTATTCCCCCTGAAGGTTTTCTAATTAGATAAGAAAATCAATTATGACTAAAAACACACCAAACAATTCTTATCTGCACTTTCCAGCGAGATATTTCCCGGTTCGTGCCACGGGGAAAGTACAGGCAAAAATGATATATGCTCACGAGAAGTCAGTGTGGGAATACATCCATCAGTGAAGACTTTGGGCAGATAGACATGATTAACATTCTGCCAACATCATCATCATCATCATCATCATCATCACAAGGGTTAGTTCTCCTCCAGTCCTGTAATGGTATGCTGTCCAAGAAGCCATTTACTCCCGCCAGCCCGGCTGCACAGTGAATTTGTCCAAATACATGCCGGCGCCCCCACTCTGCCTCTCCAAATGAGGTCTCATTAGCATAATGGTGTGTGCTGCTGCTTGGTGATTTCTTTTAATCAACCCCGGAGTCACTGGTAATTAGTAACAGACGACTAATGGATTCTGATGGACACTCTTGGCATCCCCTGTCTTATTATCAGCTGATTTGATACTAAGGGGAATATCAATAGCAGCTGCGATTGACAAATGTGTTCATCATGGGATTGTCGCCGCATTAAAATAGGTTAAGACTGATTTTAAAACAGCTGTCTGGTGGTGCATTCAGCACATTTTGGTATGTATTCACACCTTTGCCATTTGTCTCAGCACCGGTTGTCCTCAGCACATTCAAGCTCATTCGATCTCAGATTTGACATTAACCTAATCTTACCCCCGAAGGAAAAAAGCCGATTCCATCTTTGACTGCGTCTCGCAGCTTTGTTTCTCCACAGGACATGTGGTGATTGGAGTTGTGAAAGGTAATAGGAGGAATAATTTCCTGCAGTGCAGACACAGAGAGAAAGACTCAGCGCTTCGGCAGAGAGGTGGGAAAAAAAGTTGTTAAAATTCATAGGACGAAAAAAGGAATCAACTGCAGAATATATTACACAGTGTCAACTGTTCCAAGGACGGTAAAGGTCAGACTGCTCGTCTGGCACACTGTCTAGCAGTCAATGGGACTGGTGGGACTACATTGAACAAGAAAAATCAGGGATTAAAGCTGCAGAATGGCAAGCTCCAAATCCATACACACAATCTGTGATGGCTTTCCTGCATCACTGTCCACATACATGCGTCTCTCCGAGCAGCATGTGTGGGCTTGTGTTAGAGGCACAAGCGAGCCCATGCACAGAAGCCACTGACCCATTTCTCCTTTCAGACTTTCCAGCCAACGCAACGCCCTGATGCTCCTCTTCACTCGGCTGCTCTGACCTTTTGACGGAGAAGACTTAGAGATCATGTACCCTGCAGACTGTCTCCAACCTAATCTGTCCTGAGGCTGAGATTGATGCCGTCCAGGGCTTAGAGAAGTTCAATACAGGCATGTTCTTTCAACAGGAATTCACCAGGATGTGTTGCAGCAGGATTGCAAATTACTAATGTTGTTTAATCATGGATTGATAAGAACAATAGTTTCCCTAGAGACCAGACTACCACGCATTTAGCTCCCAGACATGCAACCTCCCAAACGTCATTCTTTGTCACTCTGTTTGCTTATGGCCCTACTGTTTCTTAAATATACACAGATCACTCACGCCTACACACATAGAATTCAAAACCTGTGCTTCCCCTTTTTTTCCCACAGATTTTTTCCTCTATCACCCTCTAACCCTCAGCTCCAAGACATACACGCTATTATTCCTTAAAGTTCCTGGTTCAAAGTTATGGCAATGCAAGATTCAATTTACACAGAAACCCCACCCAGCCTGCCTCTCCTTGCGGAGACTCACTTTCAACACACACATACACACACACACACACACACACATATATATATATATATATATATATATATATATATATATATATATATATATATGAGCATGAGCCACACCCCGCAGCTGTGCACCTGGAACTGTTCCCCATTCCAGCATGGCAGTGAACCCACACACCTGTTCACACCTGAGGCCTGCGCCTCTGGACCGCCACCTTCTCGTCTGCCTTTGTTTCATCCATCAACTCATGAGACTGACACATGCTGAGAGAGAGCAGGAAGTAAAAAAAAATAATTAAAAAAAAGCTATCAGGACATTTAGAGTCTCATCAAAGTAATGCCAAGTATGTAAAAGTTGTAGCTCTGTGAGCCAAATGTTTTACGAAGCAGTTAATGATGCGTGCTATTTGTGTGTGTCACCCAGCCAGTTACACCAGTGCCTAACACAATAAGTTAGCATGATGACTTCCAAGCAAACGGCTGACTCCTTTTCTCAAACAGTGAGAAGTTCAGTATAGAAGAAAAGCAGTGTTTTCTGTGGTCTTTCATCACCTCACTGGTCTACATTCATATCTGCATGCTGTAGGTTCATCTAGAATGCTTTGCAAGAAAGACATAAGAGCAGGTTCACTGAGAAGGAGTCTAAGAGCTGGATGCTGGTTTAAGAGAAGACATGTTGAACTTCATTTGAGACTTTAATCTTTCCAGAATAATTTCCTCTCTATCTCATCATCTTCCCGAAAACAATGTCTCACCTTCCATCTCATACTTTAAATGGCTTTCAGACAGTTATTTTTTCAGGTACTTTTGGTGTCTCAAGTGACTCTGGATTGCAAAAAAAAAAATCACAATTGTCTTCAGAAGAATTCTAAATAGTGATGACATGATTTAGACTTATACTTAAAGAATTGTAAATCTTAAGAAAGCATATTTGTGGTAAAATATAAGTCAACTTTCACTTACTTGGCTTCTCAATGAGCTTTTGATGATAGTCCAGGTCTTCTTCAACAAATGGAGCTGGCTCAAGTGTCATCTGGTTTCATAAGCTCAGCAAAGTAAGTAAACCTTGTGTTGAGAACATTTTACCACAGACTTGAAAACTTTTACAATATATTTATTAACGAGCAGGTCATAATTTAAACGGTTGAACAAATAAAACTCTGTGTGGGTGTTTTTTGATTCAATTTGATTGATAGTTCTATTTCTTTGCCAACATTAACAAACGGGCAATCCAACAACTGTCATCAGGTTATGATTTAGATTCTTCTAGATTGCATAACACTCAAACATCCACTATACCTGCAAATTATAAGTAGATATTTCATAGTTTAAATACACACTGGTATTAATGGGTACGTATCATCATCATTGCCAAATACAAATCCAGGCATGCTTACTGTTTAAAGACGACTGTAGATAACCACCTATTTCATTTATCTAAAATAATATATTACAAAAATCTTTCAAATATTTATTCCAGCACTCTCTGCACTATTGTATTAGTAAATGGTAAAAGATAAGTGCACTTGTATCACACTTTTATGACTGTACGTGTCTTCACTCACACACATTCATACACTGCCGGTGGTGCTACCGTGCAAGGTGCCACCGTCACACACCTGCGAGAGCAATTTGGGGACACGTCGACATGGCGGAGCGGAGCCGGTGATCGAACCGCCGATCATCTGATTGAAGGACGACCTTGCTCAGTGTTTTTACAGAAACAGTTTAACTTGGAGGCATGGCATGTTGTTAGTTATTCTTGATTGTTCTATATATTTGGGTATACATCGATTTTAGTTTATGCAATAAGTACATGAGAACATTAATGTGCATCGATGACTGTTTGCCAGAAATACTGGTTAAGTACAAACACATATTCAGTCCAATTTAAAGCTTCTAGCTTTGATTTTGCCAGTTAGATAACAAGGGGTTTTGTTTCTGTTTGTTTGGAATCATCCTTTGACCAGCTGTCAATGTCCCACATGGGTGACTGTGTCACTGCAGCACAAACACTCTTTGCTAATGACTTGACCACTCCAAACAAATCTGGGAGGTCCGAGTGTACTCAGTTGCTCCTCCTGCTCTCCCTCACGGCTGCTGACAGGTATGGTACTAGACCATCTGTTGTGAGTGTTGAATATTTTCTCAAAGACTGATATATTCGTCCTCCTTTGCTGTGAATCGTAAACAATTTCAACAGTGTGGTTTCACATGTTTGATCTTTAAGTTTTTTAAGTTGGAAAAATAAGCATATAATATCTAATTTTGCTCCTGTTTCTCGTCATGATTCTGGCTTTGCACTACAGTGTCTGAGTGAGACGTAAATTATCTGCACAGTGTGATGCTCTCTATTATTTTATACCAGTAGCCATTTGTCAAAAGAGTCATCCTAATGCACAGATCTGATATTGTGTCAATATGAGCAATACAAATGATACGTTTCAGTTTGTCATAGGTTGATTAGGTGTGAATATTGTAGTAAACTGTAATGATTAATGGTATATTTCAGCTAAAAAGCACCACTCCGATCCTGATGCACTGTGTAGTGATGAATTGAATAAGTCGATGACAACTAACAGTAACCCAGCTGTTACCTAAAAGGTTCTGTTTCTTTGTTTTGTTTGCTTTGTTTCCCATTTTCGTTCTGTTCTGTTTATCATTGTCTCTTGTCCATAATGTAAAGCGTCTTTGCGTATCTTGAAAAGCGCTATATAAGTTATAAGTAAATTATTATTATTATTATTATTATTATTATTATTATAAAAACTTTTAATACGTGAAACAGCACCTATGAGCTAAAAGTATACACTTTTTAAAAATGTTTTTATGATGTTAACGGGGATTATTTTGGTTTGAGGCCCAACATTGCTACAAACCACTGTGGGAAACCCAGCATTTTACATGATGTATGACTGAGTACTGAGGCCGTAGGACCAATTATTATGTATTTTTTTGGTTTGTGTGAAATTGGTCCATATGATTATTGTGGATCTGTAACCTGGTTTTCGATGAAACAGCTAACTTTCTATTTGTTGCTTACTCTTTGACAAAAACAAAAGCCATCCCCAAACAACAGCACTGACCCGGAAACTTGCCAATATCTGTTTTTATGTATCCTCAATTTTCCAAGAAAGACATATTGGTACGATTACGATCTTGATCTAGGTTTATTAGAGAATAAAGCAGTGTGTGCCTGAGAAAACAATAACGCCAGCAGCACTGGAATGCCTCAACAATGAGCACTGTTGTCAGTTTGTCTCTGCTGGGAACGGATGTATCGTTTCAGTTTGGCACAAATCCCGTCGAGGCACCTCCAAAAAGGAGGCCACCTTTCATTCTCCTCAGTCTCTAAGAAACTTTCTCTCTCCTCTCTTTTTGTATGTGACCAGTGCTCAGTATTAGCAGAGGCTGTCACTGGTGAGAGCCCAATTAGAGGTCTGAGACTGCCCCGAGGGTTTATTTTCTGCTCTGTGTTTTGGGGAGTCAGTTGCCAAGCACTGCCATGTGCGCTGAAATCATTAGCAACTCTCTGGCACGTCACTCTGGGACTCTAAATACTTTGATTCTCTATGGTTGTCTCTGAATTGATTAATTGGTGCTCCACAAATAACACAGGCTTTTCTATCTGAACAAGCATCCAGTGTGTTGGTATCGAGCTCTATTTTCACTGTTGACGACGCTGTCATGCAAACTTCAACTTTTATTTGTATTTGTTACTTTAGAACTTACCTCTTTACCTTAATTGGCTCGTGTTGAATACAGAAATACAACCAAATGTGGTTGCAACTTGCACTCAAGAATAAATACAATCAATCCATGCCAGCATCGGCTGTAACACCATGTGTGTCAAAGCTGAAGAGGATATTTAAAACAAATATATTCTACACACACTCACGTCAACTGGCACAAATAACTCGTCAAACACACAACCTTACATGGTATCATACATCAAGGCACATACAAAATAGCAATAGAGTACTAAAAATAAAATGTCAATGACTGAA
>NW_027176218.1:10171165-10198665 GCF_023055335.1 Clinocottus analis | reverse complement strand
CAGACACACAAAAAATGGATGAAAGGGGAAATATCTGTATAATAGGTGGGAACACAGAATGAATTGTCATCGTGGCCTCTTGTGAATGACCTGATTAGGATCTAGCAACAGCGGCATTTCCGCACTTTCCGCCAGGATTTATGTTGTTATTCCTTCGCTCCACTGGGAAGGCAGAAGAGGGCTTGGTGTAAACACCTCGAGAGGGCTTTCGCTCTCTTTCAGTGCAGGTGAGAGGCAGCGCTCACTCCACTATGCACCTCTGCAGCACAAGCAGCTATCTCTCCACCGGGTTCGGGGGTCACTATTTTCCCACTGAGAACTCTTTTTCAGCTCTTATACGACGAATGCATTATGGCGTCTGAATGAGAATCGTAGCTTTCAATGTGCATTCCTCTGGGTTGCTGTTCTTACAGAGGGCCACTGAATAAGAAATCAGCATCTCTATAAAACGCTTTTGGCACACACACACCCCCTTCCTAACTCCATCCAGCCCTGACTCCCATCCCCCCACAGCCATTCTGTGAAGTTAGGAATCCATAGGAGGTTTTACTTGAGAAGCACAAGTGTGAGAACACTGGGCTTGGGAAAAAAATCCTTTCCTTTGGCCTGAATGGGGGCATTTCTAAAAACCAGACGTTTTTCAAAAACTCCTTCAGGCTTCATCCACCATCAGCTGAACAAAACACTGCAGCCATTCAGGAAAAATAAAGCTTTATTACTGGCTAATTTGATTGAGTGTCATTGTGATAAAAGATGTGACTCATTTAAAGTCTTTCCCCTCTATGTTGTTTCCGTTTTGTCTTATCAGGATAATAATTGTAACAAGCCGATCTAGTAAATACGTTAGAGGCCTGACAATGTTGGAGGGCACAGATCAGATGCCTAATCCACAGCTGAGGCTCTGCTTAGCTACTGGTGTTCAGAAATGAAAAGAAAAGTCAGTCACACAGTGATACCCAGCCGCTTCATTCAGCGCTGCTCCCATTTACACTTTTGAAATCATCAAAGTCGGTCCCCGTCGGAATCGAGTCACAAAAAAGAGACACAGAAGAGAAAAAACTTCAGCAGTCCTTTTAAACACAACATTGAATTGGCTTTTCATGAGGACTAGTTTATACGAGAATGATACATTGCATTCAGTGGTTTAGGGGTTAATTTGTTACTCTAATTTTAAAACATATTTCATGGGAGTTTTTTTCTTCTTTTTTTCCTGTGGTACAGAACATAATTCATCACATAAATCTCTTACGCAACCTTACGTGGATCCTTTCTGCATCTGATTTGCACACATTTTCATGAACAATTGAACAACTGTTTGCTGCTATTGAAGTTCTAATAAAAAGATGTACACACTCCACCTCTCAATTTTGTTCCGCACCCAATTCCAATGACACTATTCAAGATTATTCTGAGAGCCTGTTGCATGATTAACCACATACTTTACGTATTAATAGTGCAATTAATAATGTATTTATTTGTATTCTCTGCACACAAAAAAATATTAAAGAGATATTTTTTAAGAAATTCACCTCACAAACTTGTATTTTGTTCCGTGCCCAGACTTCTCTTGGGAAGATTATGTCAAGTAGCAAAAGTTTTTGAAACTGATCTACAATAAAACAAAAATGTGCTGGTGTACTTCTAAATGAGCCTCTTGAGCCCAAATGAATTGGATCAATGTGTCGTAAGTGACGTCGTCTCAGTGTGCTGAATATTACAGGTTTCTGGGAACAAAGGCCCCTGGAGGTGAAGTTGACACGAATCCAATTGTGAAGGGACGTTGCACATTTGTGTTTCATTCCGTCTGCTGAAACTGATTTGTATCTCTACGACTGGAGCTTCAACATGTTGGAGTGATGTCACGTCAGCGCCGAAAGGAAAGTGTGTGAAAGGTCCTTTCTCCATACAATAATTATTTTACAAGGGCGTCAACCTATAATCATTTTAATCATCGATTAATTAGCTAATTACTTTTATAATGTTGAGGAAATAATAAAACACACACTGTTCACTTAACTATCATATATGCCAAAGAAAAAACAGGGAATGTTTGGCATTTTAATTTGATGAATTTTGTTGAAACAATGGCTCTGAGAGCCTGTCGTATGTCGTGTAAAGTCATTAACTAGAGCCCCAAATACATATAGATGGAGCAAATGCAATCCTTTAATATTGTGTATGCTAACGCGTAACATTCTTAAATGTTAATAAAAGGAGCTATTGGAGTAAACAGCTTTTTGGGAGGTCTATCACTTTAATTAACACTGAGGGTGAGCCTGACAGCTGTGATGGCAATAGGCGAGCCAATCACAGGTGCTGTGTGGGGCGCAGGGAGGAATGTGAGGGAGTGTTTGACAGAAGAGGCCATGTGCAGAATTAAGATGACAGGTGGTTGGCCTGATCCAACACCAGGCTGCCAAAACCAGTTTGCCTTTGGGAACTCCAGAGAAACACGACAGTGTTAATGAAAATGGCAGCATCTAAATGTGCTACGCTCCACAACAGCACATCCCAAGGTTAGACGAGTAAAAAATAAAAGGTCTGACACGACCTGAAATAGAGATTCATGAATGGCATGGAAGGAAGGTTTTTTATTTTGGACTGCATCAAACTTCAGCAGAAGTTTAATAGTTTTCCTGCAAACGATTTTTAGTCAGTCTCTTTCTGAATATGATGTCAAATAACATTAGATGCCTGTTGAAAGTGATTAAACTGAGTCTTCGGTTGGATCAGAAGTTCTAGACGTTCATATTTGACTCACGTTGGTGTTTGTAGATGATCCTCACTTTTCACCAGAAAGTTTTGCTCTGTCATTAAAAATGTACTATTAAAAAGTTGCTTCTCGGCAGCTGCTGCTCTAACTTCCTCTGCATGTTTCTTAGTGCCTGCGGGAGCTGCTCTGAAGGTGCTATTCAGGATTGACACATATGCAACAAACAAAGAACATGTTTTAGGAAAGGCTTTCTCCTAAACATTCCCTGATAGTGTCGGAAGACTCAGCCCCCATATAGAATGAATCCATCATGAATAAAAGTCATTCAAAAATCAAAAGTATGTCATTATTTTTAATAAAATAAAGTACTCACTTCACAGAAAAAATGCCCCAGGGCACTAATTTATTATTAGTATTTGATTGATCGTGATGCATCAATGCGTAAGCAGCATTATACTGTTCAAGTTAGAACTAATTTTAATTATTTACAGTTTCATAGTTTTGTTCAGTGGTTCTTGTGTCACAAAATAAACTGTGAATGTGTACAAATCCAGGTGTGTCTGCAACGACCACTGGTATAATGATTGATTTCGTGAACGCACAGTTGCCTCCAGCCCTGAACGAGCTCCAAGAAGAGCGCTGGGCTTTGAAGCGGACGTTTTCGTAAACAGCCAAACCGTGGAATTGCGACATCCAGGTCCATCATGTGATGCCGTTGGACTCAAAATGGCTTTTTTGTTTACATAGACTTACGTTGGGAAAAGGATGTCTGCAAATCGACCGATAATAATTTTGAGTCAAATCAACCTCACAGTACGAAGAATTTGAGCCCTTATGTAAATCCATAGGTCCTAAAAGTTGTAAAATGCACTGACAGTCAAATCCAGACTTAATCCAAATTTAGGGATAGGAGGCCAGGAGGCTAAGAGGCTAGGAGGCTAGGAGGGTGGGATTCGGATAATTTTATACTCTGAAGCTTCATGCGCCACATTGGAATGAGCAGGATTCCTATTCCACTCCATTGCCTTGTCAAGTCAAAAACCAAGTCCAACGGAGAAGTTGGTTTCATCTTAAACATTATATTGTTTTATGTAAAATTCATATCTGAAACGTAACTACAATGTGATAAATGTTTAGCTGAATAAAAAGTGTAATACTTATTTGTATATACATTAATGTGTATGTATTTATATTTTTATCAAATGCGGCTAAGCAGGCATAGAAATGAGTAGAAAATGGAGATATACAAGTAAATACAAATACCTCAAAATTACACTTAAGGACAGTACTTAAATACTGTCTACGAGAAAGACCAAACCAAATTCACTTATATTTTTCTCAAGTTTTCGCCTTAGCCATTCACTCCCAATTTAATGCAGGAATTAACACATTTGTCTTTTTCTGTCGTTCAGGAAGATACTTCAGAGAAAAACATTCATAGCGATAAACATACAGAATGTATTTGTGGTGTGGGCAAATGTGTTTGTGTTCGTATGGATATGTTCTCATCCCTGCCAGCATTATTCCACCATGTTACTGCAGATGTTCTCAGTGTCAGCTAAGTTTCCACCGTGTTGCTGCTGCGTGCATGCCGAGGCCTGTTTCTTAAGCCTGCCATTCTGACACACACAAAGGTGCTGCTCATCCAGGCTTTGTGTCGAGGATTAGGAGAGCAGATACGCCGCTGCCACAGAGAGACACGTTCAAAAGTTTCTGCTTCCGTTTCCTTACAAACCCCTGCATTCAAAACTGGCTGGTAAATTCCTGAGAATACGATACAGGGCCGTCCCACGTGGAGCAGTGAAAGTATCATTGGCAGGCGATGATGTCAGGGTTTAAAAAGTGAAATCTAATAACAGTACATGGAAGTTGCCACGAGGGAAAATGGTTCAACTGATAATCCGTGGTGTTATTAGCAAACAAAGTAGCCTGTCGAATTTTTTTTAACTAGCCTGACAAGTTAAGGGTTTTATTGCTGAGCTCTTGGCACAGCACAAAGAACACCCAGTGGTTTCTAACAGGTTTTCAACCAAAGCACAGCACGAGCCATCAAGTCATATCAGCACTACACTCTTATGTCACAACCCAGAGATTCAGAGCGCTGGACTGAGAGCAGCAGGGAAGGATTCATGGCATCTGAAGCATTTTGAGGTAGGTAGAAAGAGACTTGTAGAGACGGGGTTAGACTAAACTTTCTTTATCCAGGATCCAATCATCTTTTGGAACAGAAGGGGTTTTGAGCCTCTGTCTCAAAGCTTTTATTTGTTCACTAAATAAACAATTGTTCTCACAGTTTTATGGAAGATCCATTATTCTCTGTTTGATCGTATTTCAACCTCTGGTGTGTTTGCAAGAGAAGCTTGAGAGAAAAAGGAGGTAAAACATGCCATGAAAGCACTGATTAAGCAAGTATAAATACTGCTGTTGCCACTGCTTGCATGGCTGTCAATGTAATGGATGATTTTCAATGTCTATGCCAAATAAACCTTTCTCTCCGACGTATTTGCTTTGCTTTCAGTTGTGTTGATAAAAGCAAGAATCCAACTGCATGGATGTCAGCGCCGCTGTAGCTCGCTGTGAGGCCTGTCTATGCTCATCTCTGGATCCTATAGCTCTCTCTTCACAGCCCCTTCATGCTTTCCGCATCTGTTTCAGTCTCCCCTCCCTGGCTTTATTTGAGCCGTTTGCCTGCGCCGTTCCAATTGGATGTTTTAGAAGAGGTTTTGTTTTTCTACCCTCCATTATGTTCAAACTACTGGCTGACAGTTGCCTCCGTGAAACCAGGGATTCAGTTCTTTGTTAGCCTGCTGCTTTGTGACAGCAGATTCACAGGTGCAAAAAAAAGACCTGGTGAATGAATAGTAAAATGTTGTGGGAAAGGTATGTGTCTGAGTGCAAATGTAAAAGAAAGACAGAAATAGAGAGACAGAGAGAGAGAGAGAGGGAGAGAGAGAGAGAGAGAGAGAGAGAGAGAGAGAGAGAGAGGGAGAGAGAGAGAGCGAGAGAGAGAAATAATGCTGGAGTAAGTAACCAAACAACATTTTTTTTTAAACCCTGTGGGTATTTTATTGTTTGTGGGTTATATCTGTTTTTTTACAGGTACATGCAGAAATATGTGTTATAAGAATTCATAAGCTTGCCTAGCAACACAAACTTAATCATAGTGTACACATGATCAACTTTGATCTCACGGGACGATGTATAAACAGTATGTCTCTTTTAAGACATATTTTAAGACATTTGACGTGGTTTATGTTAATAACGCCTTGGTTTCTTTTAAAAAAAAAACCAACCAATCAATACTGTTAATATGCATCAGAGGAAAAGTACAGGCAGATTTTCTGGGTTTTGCGCCGCAGCATCCATTCTTGCTTTGGGATCTGACAGAAAAGTGAAAAGTGCATAGGGGCAAAGGTCTCCTCATACTGATGGTAATTAATATGTGGGAAACCCACTTTAACGAAGGCTACATTTAAAGACGTTGAGTAAAATCAAATGAAATCTGTCTAATTTTTGTATATTTTTTCACATACACTGTTTTATTCTCTTTTGTGTGGGTGTGCTTTACAAAAGTTGGGTCTTAGCCGAGAGATGCTGAGTGTTTGACTGCTGATACCCTGGAATTCGCTGCAAAGATGCAGCTGGGATCACGAGTATGGATCACCTTACTGTGAAAAAGAGACTGATAGCAGCTGGAAAGCAAATGAGCATGTGTCAGCCATCTGGAAAAGTCACCCAAAACACTGTGCATCCTCTGAGCTGAGACAAAGGAGTCATTTTACTTTATGAAAAGACTTGTTCTCCTTTTTTCTCCACAGCAGATTTAGCAGACAACTCTTTTAGTCAGTTACAACAAAATCAATGAAATACATTTGAGCTTAATTCTCCTTAAGTCTCTCACACATCACTTCTGTATTGGTACTTAAGGTAACACGGTTTTAGTACAAGTGAGATCCACCTGCTGCGGTTGAGCTCAAAAGTAATTTGCATGTTATAATAACGAGCTAGTAAAGCTAATGTGTGTTTCTCAGGCCAAGTTTTAACATCCTCAAACTCTGCCATACCGTTAATACAGCGTTCATAGCAACGTAGCTTTTTGATCCATGAGATGTCGGCTCTTCCTGTTATTGTGAAGCAAAACTCATCAAGTGTTAAATAGTTCACCCATTAATGCACAAGATGGGTTTTGTCCAGTGTGAGACAGGACTCTCTCTCTCTCTCTCTCTCTCTCTCTCTTTCTCTCTCTCTCTCTCTCTCTCTCTCTCTCTCTCTCTCTCTCTCTTTCTCTCTCTCTCTCTCTCTCTCTAGGTGTTTTTGGGCGATAATTTCATATATGCTTTCAACATGCTGTATTCTAAAAAGCAATATTACCAGTAGGGGATCAATATTGCTCAACCATAGTGGACTGAATGGAGTTTCAGGCACTGTTTGACCATCCAATAAGCACTTGAGTTGAAGCATGCTGACAACATTACCGTGAACAGCTGCTAGCTCGAAACACGCCACACTTCACCAACACTTGCTAGGTTATAAAAGCGATATAGACAGCCTCAAACCTTCCCCATGGCCACAACCTCGCTATTCTTCAGAGAAACTTGAACAGCATATTTGAAGGCTGCTGCATTCAAGCTATATTGTTCAGACGTGTAATAATAAGTAGCCGAGCGGGTAAAAACATTCACCTAAGCATCCAAGTTGTAGTTCTGACAACTACAATATCTCCCACTTGGGAAAGAAACTACAGTAGTGTCTAAAAAGCCTGGCAACATGCCCCATACCACAATGAACAAAGCTAATTAATTAATTAAGCTAATTTGAAAGATTGTTTCAATTGTTAACAAACTGTTGCAAATTCATGACTCAACAAAAGAAGCTCCGGTTACAACTAGTCTAATAGTGGGGTGACTATTTCGGAATAATGCAAGAACACTCCCAAATTCGGGTTGTTTTCTGTCCTAGTCTCCCTGTTCTGACAATATTCTGTGAATGCAGCTTCAAAAGTCCTTCTTCAGATGAAGTCTGTGTGCTGCTGAAAGCCATTTGTGAGGCTAGAAGTTGAATGCTTACCTCTCAGACTATTACAAAACAACCCAAGGTACTGCACTGGTGTTAGCGAGTTGACGGAAGATGCACGTAGAGTCTCATAAGTGAAGATTAAAGGTTCATCAAAGTGAAAGCACTGCAGAGTGGTTTATAGGTTGTACAACTTCTGGAAGCTAATCACAGCAGCAATAATTTCCCTCTCAATCTAAATGCACCATGAGGTATTACAGGTATTCGGTGCAGTGTGTTGCACAATAACAATAATTGCTTTTTAACATTTCAGTTGTGCCACGCTGAGGGCTTTTTTTGCCCAAGGCTTTTTTAACATTGAACCCTGTTGTGCCAAAGCATTGGTCTCATTAAAACAAATAAGGTAGGATTTTGCATGGGAGTGTTATGATCAGAGTGTAAAGCGCCCCGAGGCTGTGGAAACCAGTTTTACTTGGACTGCGGGCCCTTGAGCACATCCAGGTGTGGTTTGATATGTAGAGGGAACAGGACATATATTTAGCAGGAACATAGTCTAATATGTCACCAACTCCTCTTTTCTGCTGCTGGTTTCTTAGTTTATGGCAAATGGAAGCCTTAAAAGCACACCAATCATTGCATGCGAATCATAGAGATTATTAATGCAGTATCTCCCCGGTCTTTCTTAACTCATAAGATATTCAATCCGAGATTAGAAGGACTCTTGGTTTCATGTTCCTGTTCAGATAGTGCAGAGAAAACAAATTGCTTGCCACACGAATGTACGGCTCAGAAGCTCAAAGAGCTCATTTACAGGCCCTTCCCTGCCTCCTCACACCTGCAGTAAAGCTGAAGTGGCAGCTTCAGCTCCTATCAGAGTGCTGGACAGAATAGCCCTGTGCTAAGTGGACGGCTGGGTGCTTCCAGCAGACTAACAAGAGGCAGCAGCACTGCGTTGAGGTCTGCTACCAGCAAAGACCTGCCGACTGAGGCTTCAAGGTAAATTTATTCCCTCGGTCCGGTTTTTGGTCTCCTTGTAATTGATCTATTTTATTTTTTATTAAAAAAAATAAACAACATAATATTGTTTTGTTTTTTTTTAATGTGGGGGGAGCTACTTTATTCATAATGTGCCTGTAACTGATGGTGCAAGGATATCAGCGTTTCCTGTCATGGATATCCTCAGTCACTGTACCTACATGCCTTTTGGGATGCTTTTTCTACCTTCAAAGCTAATTTGTCAGCTCAACGTCTCAATGTCTCCAAGGGTCAAGAAAAGTGCATGTTGTCAAACAGCAGCACAGGGATTTCTTTTGTTTGATTTACCAGTGTTGCTCACTCTATATCACATCCTTCTGAACAGCTGATTTAAAATGGGTATCACAATGTTTCTAATTCAGATTCTTCTGCTTTCTTCCTTTTTTTTTATAGCCAAAGGTTTCAGTGATTTATGTGCACTGACAGTTACAGTCAGTGCCTGTCAGGACACATGATAGCTCTTCATAAAAGGTAACCTATTTTACCTAATATGTCATTTGTCATATCAATTAATCAACCAGAGCTATGTTTGATTTAATTGGCGCAAAGGAAAGAAAATATAGACAATACATGGACAAGTAGCATATAGACTGATCAGACTTTTCCGATATTAGTCATGAAAGCCACCATTCACTTTCACTCTTTTCCCTAAAAAGTGTAACTTCACTGCCACGTGACAAGGGAAGGTTGTAGAAGGTTTACTCACAGTTACATTCATGTAATAGTTGCTCCTTATCTGAATATAGCTTTTAATCACATAAATCAAAATATTGACTTAAAACTCTCCTTGCAATTTGGGCAAGCTGGACATGGATCAGAAAGTGAACAGTTGTGCAGATATTACGATGAGGTTAAATATGTGGTGACTCCTCTAGCTTTAATTAAAGTTACTAGTGAGAGGACTAGCCTGCGTGTTGAGACAGAGGAGATAAAGTCAATGTGGCCTGGAGGCAACTATGACTCACTGATGTTATTTTGGCTCTGGCATTGGGTTTTTTTCTGAAGGGGGGGCCTCGGGTCTTCTCCTGTTTCACAATTTTTTGAGGCGAGCCCTGCTGTGTGAGGTGTCGCCACGAAGCGCCAACAGTAAAACACCAACAGCCTCCATCTCCATTCCCTTGTTCGACAAACACCTGACCAAACACCAGACGCCATCACAACCATGAGGAATGTGTCGCTCCACAACCATTCAACTGTTAATTAACCTCATTGCATATAAAGCACAATCCTCGAGCTAAGGCATAACTAATCAAACCTTTATAGCTTGTTTTTCTTTTTCCCCCTTTTAAGGGTCTGATCCAATTAACCTGGTTCCATTGCTAAAGACGAGACAGAGGAATTACAGTATCATTTTACATGTGTAGATCAATAACAGCATAACTTAGCCCTGCGGGGAAAGATCCACTATCTCTGAGGGCTGGGGATATATGTAATTCTTTCTCCTGTAATTAGACGTCCGTGGGCTCTTCAATTAATCTGAACCCAAAGCCGTGACATTTCCACTGCTCATTAATGAAGAACCGCACATTTTACAAAGATGAAGTGGACTACAAGCCTGCACGGGGACATGAACACGGTGACATTTAGCAGTGCTGTGGCTCTGCTGTCTTCAGTAACAATACAAGAGGCATTTGCAAATGTTTTGGAGCATCTAGGAGGAAATAGCTCCTACTTGGCCTGCTGAGGAGATAGCATACATCTTAATGAGGTTCAGATTCCTCTGGTGCCACCACTGATTTCCATTCTCCAACAGTTTTAAGAACATTATAAATATTTCAGCATGAAAATGATTTTCTTCCTGTGCCTTAGAATTGCAAAATCATTTGCCTCCACACATAGAGGATTCAATTACACTGTTGGACAGATTGTTCTAAAATTCTATCGAGCAACTGACCTGTGAAAATCGTTTGAATCTAAAATAGGATTGCCAATTTATGTTGCAAATTAAATACTTTACTGCACAGATATTAGAAGGACTGACTCCAACGTTTTACTTGCAATGATGACGACACTTGCTTTAAATAATGCAATATTTTAAGGGAATTAGTGTCTTAAATATGAAATGGAGCAACTTGAGAGAGATTGGTAGGAGCAGCTATCCTGGCTACTTTAATGTCTATGTGGGTGGTCAAAGTAATAAAGGGAGAGAGAGCTTGAAGCGGCCGGGGCTAAAGGTGAACTATGAAAAAGTTGTGGGCCAAAAGTTTTATATGTTGAAGATGGCTAGACGAGTTGGAAATTCATTTTATATTGTGTCTTTTTGGATTTCAGCATTGTGATGTTTTCTAAACTTGATTTATATGATAAACTTGAAGTCAACAGCAAACACTCCATACATCTGATTCTCCGTGCAGCTGAAAGAATCAGCCTGATTCCTGTTTCTCGCTATCAGCAGAGAAGGAAGTCTGCAAAGTGAATGTGGGGCTGCCAATAATTTGCTGTCAACGACAAAAACTTGAGCTTTCCTCTGCAGCTATTGTGACAAGATGGGACAAAAGAAAGGGCAGGACGCAACACCTGCAGCTGTGCATACAGGACAGCGCTGCACAACTCCTTGAGCTCAACAACCAAGCAGAAGAAGCAAAGGCGAAAAAGAGCTGTGAAGAATTCTGGCTGGTTGACGAAATGGTTGACATTATTATATCAATAGTCTAAAATGTACTTTAAATTGGAGCACCTATTTCCATTGTTTGTGTAAAATGCAAAAAGAAAAACATTGTTTTTATGATACTATAGACAAACGAAGGCCTTATTCCAAAATTGCTTATTATTTCTGAGACTGATTAGTTGTAAATTAGCATAAACGAAATTGCTAGAAAGGCGTTTCACACTGTGTGGTGAAAGACATTATCTAATTTTCTGTTCATAAACTGAGTCCATCTTTTTTTGCACAGAATTTCAGAGGCAGGAAATTAAAACGGCAGCTGTTTTATTAAGATAAGCCTCAGTTGTCTTGCATGCGTTTATGGCACCGTGCATGTTAATGGAGTCATGGCTTCTCACCAACATCATGTTTTTTTTGCTTTTTTAACCCTGTCAGGTGAATTAATTGTAATGATCATTCAAGGTCTAAAACAGTTATTCACTATACATTTGGCTTGATGTGTTGTGTCTTTCACTGAGGTCAGTTGTGTTTAGCAGCGGAGCTAATTATTTGTCTTGCCGTCTGTACACACTCTGTCTGGTTCGGTCCATGTCTGGAATTAAACAGTGTGCATAATTCTCCCTGGATTGCAGTCTGGCTTTAGAAAGAAGAAACTATTCTCTTCTGCGTATAAAGAGAAAGAAGATTCTGTAATGAGGGTTTGCACATTCAAGACCATTCCTCTGTGTGCACGAACGGGCCGATGTGCATTCATATTGTTACTGATTGTGGAAGTAATTCCACAGTGTCGGAGCCCCACATATCACCTCTTAATAGACATTTTTGAATTCATGCTCACACCTTATTACCAAGGACTGTGTTTGTGGATGCATCCGTCTTGTTGTTATCTTCACTAAATACCAAGGGACTCTTACTGTTTCACTGTATTTTCTCATTTAACAGCCTTTAGAAGAAGATAAATCTTTAACGCAATAAGGTCAGTTTTAACACTGAAAATTGCTTTTAAGTCATATTTGATAAACTCTGTGACCTCTAGAAGATCTGTTTCAGTTTATAATGCCATGCCAGTAATAACATATTCCACATAGAAGGATATGCATACACAGTTTGTGTGGCTTAGACATACATGAATAATATGTCACACATATGTGGAGAATAAAATAAAAGCATCGGCATTTGCTGCAGTTGTTTGCGATCTTGTTTTAGGTCAACATGGCCGAACGGTTTCTCACACAAAGCATGATATAAGTGACAGTATGTTATGGCACACAAATGTAGGCATATACATGCTGAAAGTGTATTATTCACAGTCATATACTGTTTGTTTTTATATTCAAAAATTGTTTAACCTCACTAGCATCGAGAAGAAAAACAATCAAGAGTGTGGAGGGGCTTTTTATTTCAGATGTAATCAGCTGTTATAATTACAGATTAGGCAACTAACAATTTATTTCTCTATAAATGGATTCACTGTCAGAAATCAAATGTCTTGTCTGACAAAAGGTACAGATCTGATAATAATATATACATTACAATTGGTAATGGATATTACTTAAATGGTTAATTTATTGTCAAAATATTGGTTGTAATCTGTTTAGCTCTCTTACAGGTTTGATATGAAAACAAATCTGATTAATGTTGTAAAAATTATATATATTTATATATATATATATAAATATATATATATATATATAAATAAAAATATTATATGTGTATATATACATATATGTATATATATATATATATATATTTTTAAATTATAATTTATTTTCAAGATAATGTGTCTTGAAAAAAAAAAAAGATAAACTCCCTGTCCAATCTTTTAGAAGCGCTTGTCCAAATGCAGTGCGACACCATGAAAAAAGAGGCCCAACGCACTGCGTCAACCTAATTATTATGCTGCAGGAGTATAAAGGCAAACTGGAAGGTCAGTAAGAGCACACATTTTGGGTTTACCAACTCAAAAATAATACAATCACTGACTATAATTTCTTGCATATCTTTCATAAAGTCATCTCAACATGTGGTCAGCTGCTGAGACATTTCTCATTGTTATGTGAAATCATGACTGTCTTGTAATTAGAAGACAAGAGTGAACTTTTGATCCTGCAGTGCTGGGAAAGTACAGCATATGATGAACTGATGACCGGAAAAGGGAAGCAAAATTTGCGATAAATGCGTTGGTTTGGACTTACAGTTTGCGATTCATGATTTGTCCAGTTGCAAAACTGTTGTAGCACGAAAGTTTGTGTGTCTCTCTCAGGATCAAGAAACTTAATCTTTTTTACATTGGTCTCTCAGGAATTGTATGCTCTCTGGCAGATTTTATTGTTTTTTTACCTCTATATCATTTCTGTTGTATTTGCTGTGGCAACCTGAGCAGAACCAATTTTATAATGGACTAAAGTACAGGCTAATAAAATAAATCACAGAGAGCCCCAATTGTAGGCATCACTGAAGACTTCTTTCATTTGAGCTGGTAATAGTTTCATGGCTTACTGTCACTGATTTCTACTGTAAAATGAAGCAGACACTTTACACCAAAAAAATCGAAGTAATTTGCTAATCTGGTGATATGTAACGCAGATCACTTGTGTTAACTCACCATAATACCTCAGCAAGGCAGCGACTGCACCAGCTGTGTTTGAGATGTGGCCGGCATCCGGCACCTCTAAAACCATTCTTTTCACACCGGGGTGTCACTCTTTCATGTTCTTATGTTACATCAATGTAAAATATGCTGCCTCTCAGTGGCCATCTGGAGAGGGCAGGACTGGACTGTGATAGTAAACGAGTGGATTACAGGGGTCAGTTTCTTGCTGGACGCACAAAGGAATGAGGTAATGTGACAGCTCTGCCCAGTAGCTGCATGCTAACAACGTCCACGACATCCGTGTTAATCCAAGGTGAAATCACAGGGGTTTTAATATCAGCTCTGCATTTCTGCATGATTGTGCCTGCCAAGTATCAATCTGGCAGACAGTAAGAACCCTGGACTGGTCCCTCTGCTGTTTCAGTCAGACAGCTATAAGTATAACTACGAGTCTTTGCCTTCCCTGGTGTGATGGATTTTCCTGATCAGACGAAAACTGGAGCAGAGAGAACCAGTTATGTTGTACAGAGTGGAGACTGGAAAAGCTGAAGAGGAAGAGGGGGGTGGGGGTTTGTGGTATTTTCCTGCATGCAGTCTGATCCTAAAACACAGGTGCAGCCTCCATGTAGCCCTCTCTGCCTTTGAGCGTACCCCACCCCCTCCTTCCTGATGCAAAGTGTTTGTCCATCTGATCCTCCTTAAATCCTGATTATTATGGATTTGTCTTTTTCCAACCTGTGATTTGCTGAGATGAGGGTCTGCTGAAGGTTATCTGGTGTGGGAGTATATCTAACAATTTTGGGGGGTATATAAACACAAAAATAGTAAAGCTATGTGTAAATGTAGTAGCCACACAGCCCTGTTTTATATTTAGCCCTACTGGTGTTATCAAGCAGTTAAAATAGGGCACATATGAAGAAAATGGCACGTGCTTCAAGTGGAAGCTGACATGTATTTACTTTCAGTTGCTTTAATAGAAAATAACATTGTACAACTCACTGTTTTTCGACCCTAACCTGAGGAGTCCAATCTCCCACAGAGAGAACAACTACTTGGAAGAAAAGGGGGGGTCCACAGCTGAGATTCGGGGCTCCCAGAGGCGTCATGCAGAGCCGATCATTGTCTCTCTCACACTTTCTAACTAGCCATTTCACAACATCCAGACAGCAGATCTGTACGCAGCAGCAGCAGCAAGCAGCAGCTTCGCCCTCGGGGCTTTTTCTCTCCCTGACGTCGACCATAACTAACACTTTGGATTCGAAGCGCGGATGGGGGCAATTACTGGACTTAATGCCTCCTTTCCGATCGACCGATAGTCAAAAGAGTTAAGCAATGGCTGCAGACATTTGAGCCCCCCCGGGTACGAGAAGTGTCTTTTTTTAATGAATCTCAACTAAAAAGAAGAAGGAAAAAAAAAAACACTTTCATTTTACCGAGAAGAAGATCGGTGGACATCATGCACAGATGCGAGGATTTAACACTCAGAAAGCCACTGAGTGCGTTTGATTTGGGATTACAGTGACACACAGGACGAGTTTTTCTTTCAAGGGAGATTTTTCTCTCTCTCGCTCCTGCTCGCTGTCCTCCGGGTTCCTGCAGGACTCCCAGAGTCGTGGAGAGCCCATGCAGTCGCCAAGGTGGGTTTATCGAGACTTATTCAGAAATTCAACCAATATTATCGGACTATATTTTACGCAGGAGTCTTGCCAGTTTTTGCTGAGCTTGCAGGGATGTTAGCTGTATCTATATGTCCGAAAATATGTTTATTTTTCAGATGTACAATCAGGAGAGCTTGAGTTCTACTATATTAACAACGTTAACCATTTGCAAGCATAAAAACTGCGTTCACTTTACCTTTTGCCTTTTTAAATATTGAAGTATGCAGCACTATTCAGTGTCAGCATTTATCAGCTCCTCCCAAACATAAATAGCGTTGAGGCTACTTCTATCTGACATGGAATGAAAAGAATGATCTTCTTCAGGGCAGTGCAACAGGACAAATGCGCCTGCTGGCTGCAGATTTACACCCTTTAAAACACAATTGCCTGACAGCATGCAATTAGACCAATAAACGAGCTGTCCATAAAGCTCACGTTTAATGACAGGTTTGGTTGTCCTCATAATGCCATGTGCGTTTGTGTCAGGATTTAAGGTTTCATATCAGAGCTCATAACAAGCGCCATCTGTTGGAAAAGAAGATCGGTCCGCTGTGACCATCAATACAGATGCTTATAATAAAAATGTAGCGCACCATTCAACACTGAAGAAGAAATGAAGCGCTTCACCAATATTACGTATTACACCATATTAAGTGTAAGAAAATGTAGAAATGGTGTCAGGTTTGACAGGTGATATCAGAGATTTAAAGCCCACCATTAAACGTGATTATATTATATTATTGAATTCAAGGATATGTGTTACTGTTAAATGGTGTCACAGTCATAGATATGTGGAGCACATGACCTCCCTGATGTGTCTTTAGAAATATCTCTGCTCAAGCTGTTTCTTATACATGGTTTGTCATTTTCCTATGGAGATGTTAAATCCCATGAAACTCAGTAAATTATGAGAAATCAAACAATCCGTTGATTGATCGGACACTAAAAATATCATCCAAAGACCAAAATACAGATGATAGCAGACGCTTGAATGAAAGGAGGCTATAGGGGAGAAGAAACCAAACCTCATTTTGATTGGCGGTGTAGTCAAACTGATAAAATGTGCCTTTGTGATGTGGCTGCAGTCTGGCAGCTAATCATTATTTTGGCTATTGATTTATCGTTAAGTCTATAAAATGTCACAATATTTGTCAGAAATGGTATCCCAATTTGTCAGGGCTCAAGATGGTGAGATTATATTGCTTCTATATTTCAACAAACAGCCCAAAACACAAATAGAGTGATTTTAATCTGAATATTAGTGAATCGTTGCGTTTGCAAAGCTGACACCAGAGAATGGGTATAGACATTTTGCTATTAAAATTGTTGATTGACTAATCTAGTAATCAACTAATTACTGACTGTGTAATTTAAATCTGATATTTATATACAGATAAAGGAATATACATCGTCACTGAAGAAATTGATTGACAAAAAAAAAAATCAAATAATTAGTGTCTCTAGTGTCATTGTCACTTTGCAAAATGAACACCATCATGCACAAGCATCTCTAAATATCTATTATGAAAGACCAAAGCTTAATTATCACTATTGTGTTGCCAGAAATGTAATGACAACTATCCATTAGCTCATTGTTCATGAAAATCAATTCAGGCAACAGGTTTCAAACCTACAATCTGCACCATCTATTGTCCAGATGTGATGTGAACATGTGAATCAGTCACGTTTAAAGATATCTGGAACATGTCATTCATGTGTTTGCCTTTACATCCACACTGTCGCGGCTAAAACACCCTAAAACATTCCACAATTCATCAAAACACATCACAAAGCAGGACACCTTTCAGTTGCAGTCATTCATTCATAGGTGTGAATACATTAGAGCTGGGAATAAGTCTGCATGGCCACCCTCGTTGCAAACATGTGGAGGCTCAGACCTCATTGTACAGGAACGTATCCATCATCCACGAGAAGGACAGCAAGCATTCATAAAGACGTTCACCGTGCTACGGGAAAACACTGCACAGCCATGTGTGTGGTAGTATTTTGTTGTAAATGGCAGTAGAAGACAGCAGTAATGAGTCATTTGTACAAGATAATCAAAGAGGGTGTATTACGCCTCTTTAAAGGAGGGGATCACGGCCTGCTCTTTGTGGAAATGTATTCAACTCCTTTAAACTAGCATGCATTGGAAAAGGCCCACTTTATTACAAGTCCCACATTCTTAGTTTGACTTTACATCCCTTTCCCATTGCTGATGTGTTGACCAGCAAATATGTGCTGTGGTTATGCCTTCATACTGTTGGGTGGTTTAACCTACAGCAAGGCATCATGGTTTGTTTTGCAAGTGAAAGTGTTATATTCTGCACGTGAAACTCTTATATGAACAATGAGCTAATGTTGTAATTACATTTCTGGCAACACAAGAGTGACAATTAAGCTTTGGTCTTTAATAATAGATATTCAGAGATGCTTGTGCATGAGAGTGTTCATTTGCGAAGTGATAATGACACAAGAAACTAATTATTTTACCGATTTTTTTGTTTACGCATAACAATTTATTTTGAAGTCTTCAATCGTTTGAAGTCTACAATCATTTTTTTCAGTGAGGGCTGTTAAGCATAAAGAGTACAATGTTCTTTTCAACGCTGTAGGGATTATTGAGAACACCGCGCTCATGTTCTTTGTGTTCTTGGGGGGAATTTAACAACCAAGGACGAGTTGTCACGGTCATATCATTACAGGCATATTTCACCAAGTGGGTTTTTAAATGCTGGATGGATTCTAGTTGTGCTTTCTCTCCTTCCACCCTTTGATATCCACTTTGATTTGATGTTTTGACAATTGAATTTCATTAACCCTTAAAGTTCCCCCGTATTTATTTTTGACAGTATGTCTGACACAAATTTATAAATTTGCCAATCAAAGGAAAAACTATTTAAAAAAATAGGTTAATATTTGTTTGGAGCGGAAGTGCTAACTAGTCGCTTGCTACACCCTCTCAACAGGAAGATTTGATATTTTTTAACTAAATGTGGGTTATGGATTGCTGGTTGGATAAAACAGCCATTGTGAATATGTCAGCGTTGGAAAACCGTGATGGCCAATCTTCACTATGGCTCACATTTTATTATAGACCAAATATATGAGCAGTAAAATAATACGCAGAGGAATCAATAATACATATAATGGTGGCAGGCCTAATACGAAACAGCTTGTTCCAAAATACGTGAGGTTTAACACTGAGTGAAATACTCAAATCCTAAAACGTCACATTTAGCTTCACCATTTCATCAAATGGGAATATCCTTGATGTCTTGTGCAGCATTGTTGTTCTCATTTATCCAACATCCAGTTTGAAATAATGCTATGTGGATTCTGGCGGCACAGTGCGAGATAATTGATCTACCAGTGTGTCTAATTTTTTTTTCGTTGTTGTTGAAAAAGGGCAACTTGGCTTGCAGCCACCATTTTAAGTAATGTACTATTGTACTATTGTATCAGCAGTGCTGATATGAAGCGCACAAAGCAGATCATTTACAGCTATGTGAGAATAAAGGTAATGTTTGTTTATAGTGCATGCTGCCGTTTCCCCCTCTTTCTTCCGCGTTGACCTCCACACGCACGCACACACACGCACACACACACACACACACACACACACGCACGCACGCACGCACACACACACACACAGGTGGCTGTTGTGATCTAGTCGTGAACTGACTACCACTCTGTGCGTCGCGGAGGAGAAGACTCGGTCAGTCTGCGAACAAGTCTGCACATTGAGTTGTAATGTGAGACTCGGGAGAGGGGGTTTAAGGGCAGAACAGGCAGCCGTGATTGGCTCAGGTCGTCCGCTGCCCGCGGAGGCTGCTCCCTCTCGACACTCCCTAAAAGGAAGACGGATCGCCTGGCTGCTCTCAGCCGGCGGCCCCGCGCGGACTGTTCGCGAGCTCACTCGGCGGTAAAACATCGTCTTACCAGTTAGTGATGCGATGACGGGACCGCTGAGATTTTCTGCGGACTTTTTTGTGGGTTTTCTCAACGAGGACTCGGTGGCTCTAACTCTTCTCCTCTGTCCTTCCTTAATCCGGGTTGAGCAGGGAGAGGAGTGAAGTGCGACCCCGAGCTGGATGGATGGTTATGGGGAAAAGAGGAAGACCCTCGGCGCTTGACGTGTGCAGAGTCCTCGCGGTGTTTCTCTCACTCTTCCCCTCCGGTAAGATGCTGCTTCTCACTTTGAAATTCAAAAGAAAAAGTTTTAGTAAAGTTATTTTTTTTTCTCTTTAAAAAAAAGGTAACCCGCTGGCATGTTTTCACTGATACGGTTGAAGTTAATAACGTTATGTTGAACTGTATCCGTCATAACGTAGCTCGTTTTTAGCTTTAACGGACTGTTTCACTTTGGGCAACTTTGTTGCCGGGTTCGGTCACTATGTGTTAATGATAATGCAACTGAACGAGAGTTACATGGTACGCCACAATATTGCTACAATGTTGCTAATACGTGTTGCTATAACGTATAACTACACAAGTCACCGCAGCAAATCAGTCGTAATTCCATCGAAACTGAATACAACATTGATTAAAATCTCCGAGAATCTCGATAACCGAGATTTGTGGTGATATTGAACACCAGACTTTGAAGTAAACAACTAAACTATGGCATTAAAGCGCAACGTTGGACGAAGTCCCGCAACGTTAGCGTTAGTCAGTGATTTACTTCGTTTTATTGGAGAAAGACAAAACAAAGTGAGAGGTCCTTTAGGAGCTGCTGCAGCCCCCAACTCTTGTTTTGTTTGGGGGATGGTGCATGCCTCTGTCATTTTTCTAACTTTAAATAAAGGTATTAATTAAGCAGGGAGTAACACTTAATGGCTGCCATTAAAACCTAAACAACTTTTTATTATGGTTTGAATGCCCCTGTTGCAATGTAAATGTCCCATAATCCACTATAAAAGCCCTTTTTTGCCAAGACTTCTTAAAGGGTCTGGTGAACTGTTGCAGTGACAGTGTCGCGTTACATTTCCACATTTTTTAATTTAAATTGACTTAATATCCTTGTAATGTGACAATTGGATGATGGCTTTTCAGCTCACCTTGCATGTTTGCCAAACCCTTATCAGTTTCCCTCTGAAGTCAAACAACAGAGTGATATTGCACTGATAGTTGACATCAAGACTAGTGTATTGCCATCTATAGATGGGATGGAGATAGCACGGTAAAGCTTTCAAGAGGAATATTGTTTAAAACTTGAAAGCTTTGAGATGTCCCCCCCTCCCTTTCCTCCCAGCCCATTCACATAAGTGCTTTATTAGTCAAAGGTAATACTAATCAAACACAGTGCAACGACAAGGCATTCTTTGAAATGTTTGAAGCACATTGTGTGAAGAGCTGGCAGGATGTGGTGATAAAGCTGGGGACAAGAATCTACAGTGAGCAACGTTTACTATCACTAAAGGTGTGGATTAGGATTCCCTAATGGCTTTTTTAAAACTTTCCATTCACCTATAGCCAATGAGTGTGAAAGGTTGACCAGAAGGATGTTCAGGCCTGCATTTATTTCAGTAGTTGCACAAAATTAGTGTTTCATGCTGTGAAAAGATGTGTATACAATACATAGAGACATTATGTCTTTTTTAAATGTAAAAACACACCTTAGCAGCAAATATATAATGATCAGATGCCAACAAGATGATGGACAAAGTAAAGTATATAACACAATGGAAGAAATCCTACTTTGTTATTATTAAAATGTGTTTCATGTCATGCACAGTATTTGCACTGTGGCCTAACCACAATGGCTTGTGGGCACTCATGCTTAGTTGGAAATATTGATTATTCTTGTTTTGAGAGTCAGTGTTATTCAAATATGTGAATTAAACTACAATCAATAGCATCCAAAGTGTATTTATAGCCTTTTCTTCTGTCTTTATCGTGCTTCGAAATTACATGCTGTCCTCTGGTTTGCTTCTTTTGTTCAAACTGTATATTGTTCCTACCTAACAGTGAGTCTGCAGTGCAAGATCCTCAAGTGCAACTCCGAATTTTGGGCCTCCACCTCTAACTCTGGACCCGAGGAGGAGTTTTGCACAGCACTGCGAGCGTACAACGGCTGTGTACGCCGGACGGCTCGAACCTGCAGGGGCGACTTGGCGTACCACTCCGCCCAGCATGGCATAGAGGATCTAATGAGCCAACACAACTGCTCCAAGGAAGGGCCAACATCCCAACCACGCGCCCGCACCCCTGTTCCTCCCCCACCTCCGCCGCTCCTGCCTGACAGCCAGGAACGCTCGGATGGCCCAGAAGTGTGCCACTATGAGCGCAGTCTTCTACGCAACACAGCGCCGCCCAACTACACCCACTGTGGCTTCTTTGGAGATCCGCACCTCCGAACATTTGGTGATGACTTCCAGACATGTAAGGTGGAAGGAGCCTGGCCGCTCATCCACAACAAATATCTGTCTGTCCAGGTGACCAACACTCCTGTGGTGCCGGGGTCTGTGGCCACCGCCACAAGCAAGGTGGGGATCCTTTCTGTTTGTCCTGTGGTATGGTGATATTATGGAAGCCCATTTCTGATCGTAAAAGAAAAACATTATGAAATAAAAAGTCATAATTATCAGATAGAATGTCTAAATTATGAGATAGACAAATTGCCAGCACCACTGAAGCGCTTGCACACTTTCTATCTTATGATTTCGGCTTTCTATTTCATAATTATTACTTTTTATCTCGTTTCTTTTTCTTTTACTTGCAGAAACGGGCTTCTATACAATATGGTCTGCTTGTGGATCAAACATGAAATCTATTTATGGCTGCATCTAACACTTTCATTCATCGACTCATCTTCTGATTCATTTCTCCATTAATGGATGAAAAAGGTCCAAAATACTCACTTTACGATCACATAAGTAAAAAAAGTAGCACATTCTCACATTTGAGAAGCGGCTTCAACTGTTGTTCTGACAAACAAATAGCAACTGTAAGATTTTACACTCTGGAGAATTATTTTTCACATTTTCAAAGCAAAAAAACTAAAACCAACAAATTCCTAAATAATGTAGATGATGCGCTCTGCAACATTGATTTTACATGTTAGTTGCATCAGATCATGGTACTGCTCATATTTGGGGTTGTATCAGTCTCTCCTGTGGGGCTGCTTCTCTTGTCAAATGGTTAGTGTTTGGATGAGGTCCATAATGACCGATAAGGAAGCCAAACCCAGCTCACTAGCAAAGATATTAATAAGCTTCATACATTATATGTTAGTGTTAAAACAGCAGTGCTGCATCAAATGTTAACGCAAGGCTCCATTTTCACCTTTCACAGTGGACGGACGGCTCGCACTGATGTTCGGCCTCCTGAGAGTGTCGTCCACACTGAGCCATTAAGTTTAGAACAGTTGTGTTTGCACAGAACTGTAGACGTTTCCACTACATTATGAGATATTTACTTTCATAGATTTATCAGCAGTGCATTCCTCATTATTGTTTTCTTTATTGGAACATGGGTTCGTTGGGACGTCTGTCTCTGAAATGGCTTTCAGTAGAACTTGAGGTCAAAAACAAAGGAGGAGTATTTGCAGTTTGCCAATTCATTTTGAGTTGGTCCAGATTTGGCCAAGTTTTGACGGCAATGATTATGGACCTCATTCACTTTGCAGAGCCTCATAACTGAGGCATTTATACTGAGGCATACAGCAAGATCATTTTGTCCTTATGTACATTTGTAGAAAGTATAATTTTCAGCAATTAAGGTTTCTTAATGATACTCTATTAAGTATTTGTGTTTTTCTTTTAGCTTTTAAAGTAATGACATTTTTATAATGCTGTTCTTGGAAGCAAATGAGACAAACCTTTTTAAAGATCTTGATTCTGGACAAAAGGGAAAACAAGTTAAGAGCCAATGCCACCTGTACAAACAAGGCCATCTGCTAAAAGATCTGCAATAGCAGAGCTCTTGCTACAGCAAATAAAACTGTCTGGTTATTTCTATCTCCATTCTGATGGAGGGATAATGGAGGCATTTGTGTTTGTTTTCATTAAAAGCTTTAAGATCCTGGGGAAAAAAACAAGTTAATGTAGGTGGGAAATGTTTCCTGAGGGAAAGGGGAATTGAGACGTAACTGGTGCAATAGATAAATTGTGAAGCTAATAGCGCATTCTGTAGGCTCCCCCCGTCCTCTGTCACAAGCGAGCAGGCATCAGTCCCTCGGCTTTCCTGCTATCGCTGCTCCAACAATGGCTCATTGGTGTCCTGATGAAACCAAGCTTGCAGAGTCCTGAGCGGTCTCCCTTAATTAGCTGCAGAGTATATCGCTCTGTCCTGGCCCGACGCCACTCCCTGGAGCATAGTTCTGGGGTTCACAGGCAGGTTTTTCAGCGCTATGAATGGATCGGCTTTGTGTCTGCAAACTGAGGCCTGATTTTACATGGCCGAGACTCGTGTTTTTTGAGGGCGTTTACCTTGGCCTCCCCCATGTTGAACCAGTGCTGAAACATGACACTTAAGTTTGGTGGATGGCACATATTGCACAAACGTGTTCTTAATGCAAATGTGTAAGCACTTCCCTTTTGAAAAATATCTTTAAATCTGTTTACATCCACTGCGTTTTACTAGGATTCTGTGTGTTACCAGAGAAGACTAATGTCTACATACTTGCATCTGTGCTGAGATGTCTTTCTTTTCTTTTCTCCCGCAGCTGACAATCATCTTTAAGAATTTCCAGGAATGTGTGGACCAGAAGATGTACCACGCAGAGACGGATGAGCTGCCGGCTGCGTTTGCAGATGGCTCCAAGAACGGAGGGGATCGGCACGGAGCTAACACTCTGCGTGTGGTGGAGAAGGTTCCCGGGCAGCATGTGGAGATTCAGGCCAAGTACATTGGAACAACCATCGTGGTCCGGCAGGTGGGCCGCTACCTGACCTTTGCCGTGCGGATGCCGGAGGAAGTTGTGAACTCGGTGGAGGAAGGCGATAACCAGGACTTGTACCTGTGTCTTCACGGCTGCCCTGCCAACCAGCGCATCGACTTCAGAAACTTCAAGACTCGAGCAGCGGACGGCCACAGCGCAGGCAGGATCAGGGGCGGCACGGCGGCGCATGGATTTACCTACCAGGCTGCCAAGGCCAAATGCAAAGAGCGGCTCCCGGTGGAGGACCTGTACTTTCAGTCGTGCGTGTTCGACCTCCTCTCCTCCGGAGACATAAACTTCACCATGGCAGCCTACTATGCCTTCGAGGATGTAAAGATGCTCCACTCAAACAGCAAGAGATACCACATCTTTGAAAAGGATGCTTTTATGAGTAATGCAGGCCAGAAGGGCAAAGATGTGCTTTCACTCCTCTTCCTCAACGTCCTTGCTGTCTTACTGTGGATTGAATGTTGCACAGTTCATCTATAGTTGCTTGACAACAGTATCCTCATGGTGTATCTGTCTGTGAGTGTTAGAGTACCATTGCCACGTCGTACATTGGCTCCTCTCGTCTGCTCTGGTTCTGTGACTTGACTGGTGGCTTGCCAGTAGGGTCCTCCCAGCCCTGAGTCATTTTAGTAGGATTGTCATGTCTTGACTTCAGTGGAATGACAAGTAGAGGTCACCGTGCTCCCACCTATCATCACATGTGTTTAGCTGGTTCATAGGATTGGTCTTTGATGAGAGCAGCGGTGAGAGAGCCCAGCTACCCCAGAGCTCAGGATATCCACCTAGGATTAAATCCCACATTCTCACCGGGCCTGCATGCCTATGGGAAGCCGGACAAGATGATCTTTTGCAGAAAGAAGAGTTTGCTGATCCTCCTCTCCTGATCCACTCATTGGTGCCGAGCCAATGAAGCTCTCCGTGGCTCATGTGGCGAAGCGAGAGGACCTGACAGGGGCTTTTGTTAACCTAAGGCCAGAAGCAGCTCTATGTTTGATTAGTTTCCAGCTTTGAAAAAGCCTGAGCCTTTTGGAAGAAGCACTCAGCCAAAAGGATGTCAGAGCAGCGTCTCCAGTTGTCTGCTGTGGAGATTAATGGGTCATATTGTAATACAATTGTGTGTGTGTGTGTGTGTGTGTGTGTGTGTGTTCACATTAGTAAAATGTGTGTGGAGAACTCAGCATCTGTGGTTAATTTTGTGTGTTTGTGGGTCCAAGAGAAATCTTTCCCATGTCTGTGGAACCCAAAATTTCAGAAATAGAAAAGATGAGGCACTCCACAATCTGTCAATAGGGCCATCATCTGCCAAGTAGCAAATCCCCAAAGGGTAATGATAGAAAAAAAAATCTTTTCAGTGTCATACAGACGACTCTCACCCCATTGTGTGGGCGTTGATCCGACAGTGTTTTGTATTTTTACGTCTGTAATGTGATTGTAGTGAACGAGAAAAGCAAAAGAACAACCTTAGTTAAGGGCACTCATAGCGTTTACAGAATGTAGATCAACCTGTCGCTCTTCAATAGCATTTTGTGAATTTAACTCCATTTCGAGTCTGTGGTGTAGATACTGTTAGTCGTAGCTGTAAAGACGTCTCTTGACGCTAGTCAGTTTAGCATTTTATGGACGACCAGCGTGCTGACCTGACTGTGGCTTTGTGCATAAATGATAAGCATATGGCGGTAGACGTGATTTCATGGCTTAAGTCATTGCCAAAGAACAAGCCCTTGTGCCAACATTTCCCTCACAACTGAATTACCACCTTTCAGTCTTGAACAATTCACATTAGGGGGATTCTTAATTGTATATATAACATGTGTTTGTTGGTGAATTATGCGTTACAGTAACACACTGTAAGAGCAGCATTAGTTTTTGTTTTAGCTGTCGCACCTTTTGCTTCTCTTGTGTTTCATCATAACACTTTCCATTTGAACTCTGGCGCTCCGCTGCAGCATCTGGTAATGTGTAAGTCCTCCATGTAGATACAGTTACTACTCTGGCACAGTTTTACGGTCATTTATCCTTTACACTGAAGTATTTGGCAGGCCATACTACTGCTATTTTGAACATGAAATGGTGCAGCCTGACAGCAACAAAAAAAAATCATACAAACAAATGATTGTAATGTTGAATCTTGTGTTAATAGATGTAATTTGTGTTGTGAGTTTTACAGTATATGGTTCTACATTTGAAATGTGAGGTTGTACATATGTTTTGTGAGTTTAAATTTGTATATTACCAGTTGTGTTTGAGTTTATCACTCTTGTTTTTGTACATACGATGTTTTGGTGAATGTGAACCTTTTTTTGATTTGAAAAAGGATTTCTTGCAAAAACATGAACAGCACAGAAGACAAATATTCTTTACTATATACAGTATACTCACCTCGTCCCTGTGGAGAAAGTGATACACTGCTGGTTGTCATCACTTTAAATATAACATGCCGATTGCAGTCCACATCATCTAGAAACTGAAAGTAGGAACGTGCTCTGGTGGTGTTCATGTTTTTGAGTTTCAAGCACTTTATGTTTTCTTTACCATTTAGCTCTTATTTGGTTTGAATTTCTGCGTCAGACTTGTACTATTAGAAAAGAGTTTTAAAAAAATTGCTCAATGGGAAATGCCAGAAAGATCAAATGTTTGTAAGTAAAGCAAATGTGGTGCCACACGCCAGCTGTTTATAATGTAAATTATTTATTGAATAAAAGAAAATGTCTTGTTAATGAGGTGCCCTCTTGTCTCAGTTGCTGTTTTCATTTCATAATCTGCAGTGTTTGACTGCCCCCTGCTGGAAAGATGTGGTGGTGAACGTGAACCAACGTTTGGAGCAAGAAGTCTGAAGAATGATGAAAGTAGTGATTTATTAGTTAAGACTACAAAGTCTTAGTTAAAAGTTCAATCTGAAGTTTTGTATAAATGAGCTGAAAGTAAACTCGATCTCTGAATCAGTATAATTGGCTTCATGCGTCATGATTAAGATATAATATCCCAGATGT
>NW_027176218.1:10056165-10163665 GCF_023055335.1 Clinocottus analis | reverse complement strand
GACTGTTTGAGCTATTAAGATCTCACACACCATGTAGTCGAATGATGTAGCCGTACATTTATTCTTAATATAATTTAACAAAGTGTACCTTTCGAGTGGAGCTCCAAATTTCTTGTATGCTTTGATGAACCTGTGAATAATATTATCATGAATACATTTTAATTGTATAATATCTAATTCATTGTATTCATACAAAAACAACTAAATACGTTACCTGCGGATCTCTGCATCAGTGAAACCTTCCACATTGTTTTTGCGGGCTCTGGGTCTGCCTCTCTTCTTTGGCTTCTTGTCGTCATCACTATCATCAGTCTCACTTTCAGAGCCGGAGGAGCGGTTCTTCAGCTTGGAGCCCACATCGCTGTCACTATCGTTTGCCTTCGCCTAAAGAAAGAGGAACCAGAGCAAAACTTTATGGCCAGATATAAATATGCTGCTGGAAGATAGAACGCATTGTAAATTATGATTCTAAAATCAAACTAAAAAAATGTTGTTTTTAAAATGAATCTGTAAAGGTTCTCCTCCTACCCTCTTGTTAGAGCTTCTGCTTCTGGGCAGCAAGAAGATGTCATCCATCTCCCGCTGCTTCTCCTCCTCCTCAGTTTTGCGGCGCTGATCTTCAGGGATGATATCCTCCCATTCCAGTGTGGGCCGTTCCACAAACTCTGGAACGCTCTCTTCCATGCTTGAGAAATTTGCAACCTGCAGCAACATGAGGAGGAACAAAAGGGACAAATCAGATTTTGAAAGAGGGGGATCTTTACATACTTTACATTAATGTTACAGTACTAGAAGCTGACAGGAACCTTAAACTGAGACAGAAGTTCATCCGTAGCACTTGAGCCCTGGTCACTTTCTCTTGTTTCAGCCAACCTCAGGATCTCCTCAATATCCATCTCCTACAGGAAGAAATACATTCTGGTTTAATTCCACAAATATCTAACAAACATTTTTACTGCACACCAGATTATTTCTTGTTGGAATACCTGAGGTTCAGACTCCTCTCCTTCTGCCTCTTTGAAAAGCTCCTCTGCACCAAACTTGAGGATGGCAGTCAGTTCTTCTTTGTTGAATGGGTTCGAACTGAAAAAAAAAAAAAAACCTTAAACACAGAGTTTCAGTGTCCAAATAATAAACAAGATCATTTCTGAATTCTTACTTTGTGTTTCCTGAGTTGCTGTCAAGGACAGTCCGACCAGTGGTGTCCATTCTCTGAATCACAAGATGGTCCAAAACCATCTTCTTCTTTGCTCTCTCAATGATGTCCTCCTCCACTGTCCCTTTGGTGACCAGTCGATAAATATTCACCTACGAAAGGTAAGCGTTGACGTCATTTTCTGACCAAACAATTATCTTTTTACTTCCATATCACATGTACAGTGAAAGCCATCATTTGGGCCAAGGATTACCTGTTTCTTCTGGCCGATCCTGTGAGCCCTGGCTTGAGCCTGCAGATCATTTTGAGGGTTCCAGTCCGAGTCAAAGATGACGACGGTGTCTGCCGAGGCCAAATTGATCCCTAAACCTCCAGCTCTGGTGGACAACAGGAAGCAGAAGTCCTGGGAAACGGATGAAACTGTTAATGCGGATCTCAATTCAACATCATTTGAAAATGGTAATTGTGATTTAAATGCTGTTTAACCTCAGACTTTCTTCCAACTAATCATGTACATTTGATCCTTTTTACACCATTTATAAAATATATCCTTCTGCTGCTACTGCTCTTAAAGATATTTGAAAAAAAACAAGCAAAAAATATGTTTGTTTTGAAACAGTCAGCATCCCAATAAGATAATGCTAATATTCAAATAAATATGGTGTGCATTTTAGAATAAATGTATTACATTCTTCAGTTGGTAACAATACATTAGCAGTATACATACCTCTGAGCCTTCTGCATTAAAGTGGTCAAGTGCTTGCTTTCGTATTTCGCCCTTTATGGAACCGTCCAGCCGCTGAAGAGGAGAGAGAGAGAACTTAACCTTTGAAGATTTGCCAGCAGGTAATTGCTATAATCTTAACATCATTTTGCTTGACATGCCATTCTTCCCGGGCTACATGCTACAGCGATGTCTGCACCAAGTCAGCAAAAACAACAAGTTAGGGGCTTGCAGGCGTTTGTCTGGTCTTCAGCAGAACATAACTTGTTGTTATAAATAACATAACAGGATCTCTCAGCCTGGTGGAGTATATGTGCAACAACACTGACATCCGACCCTCGTCCCAGTCAAACCCACCCAACACAACAGCTCCCTGCACTGTAAACACCAATAAAGACAACAGTCATAAACAGACACAGCTTTTGGAGATAAAATAGGTTTTAGAAAATCTGATGGTTTGATTTAATTCTCATTTTTAGCAAATAATATTTTAAAAAAGGTAGTCTTAGTTAGTACACCTCCCAGTTATGTTCCAAAAACACTTGTGCAATTAAGCCCAGAAAATGTTCAAATCCTACCTGGAATGGGTAGCGATTCTTGGCGAGGTATTCAGCCAGAATGTCCAACATCCTGACCATCTGGGAGAAGATCAGGACTCGGTTGCCTCTTTCTCGGAGTCTGGTCAGCAGCTTGTCCAGCAGCACCAGCTTCCCACTCCCCCTCACAACACTCTGAACAAAGCACACATTTTTGGTGTCAGGAAAAATGAAGAAGCACTGAGCTTTTATTGGGGCCAATTTTCTTTTGAAGAGCAGCGATATCCTGAGGTGTTGCTGGGAGCCAAGGAGGGTTCAGAAGGAAACATACCTGCAGGTGTTCCTTTTGGGTTTCAGACTCTACTTCTTCAGGCTGCTTTATAAGAAAACTGTGGTTGCAGCACTTTTTAAGCTCCATAACAATGTTCAGGAAGCCAGAGGAGCTGCCTCGGGGGCCTTTGTACAGAGCTCTATAATTCCTCGTTAAAATCCACCTGGAAATGTCGGAGAACAAATTAAGTTAATAGGGAGGAGAAATGCAGCTTCTGTACAAGACGATTTGAAACACTGAAGTAGTAAAAAGAAAAGTTACAAAAGAGAGAAATACAATCATACTTGTAGAATTGTTTTTGCTGTGCAGTCATGTCTACACGGAGAATCTGTTCTACTTTGGCAGGGAGCGATTTCTCCACGTCTTTCTTAACACGCCGCAGAAGGAAGGGCTCGAGGACTTTGTGGAGACTCTGATATCCGTTATCTGTTCCTTTCCCGTGTACATCGTCAAAATCCTCCCAGGAATCAAACCTGTTGTGCACGACAAAGATAATAAGCGTCACTCATCCACGACTGGGATGCAAACTGATGGCGTTTCCTTGCTTGTCTCCAGCATCACTTGAAACGTCTAAACCAGGACATACTTGTCGGGCATGAGGAAGTGCAACAGTGACCAGAGCTCTTTGAGGGAGTTCTGCAGCGGTGTCCCAGTAATGAGGAGCCTATGGTTAGACCTGAACTCCATCAATGTTTTGTACAGCAGGGAGTCGTCATTCTTCAGTCTGTGAGCTTCATCCACACCCAGAAAAGCCCAGTTGATGTTCCCGAGCACCCCCTGCAGACACACGTCTTGTTATTGTAAGCCACAGCGATCCGGTCCTCTTCACGGTCAATACAACTATAAAACACAATTCTGAAGAAATGCTGATCCCTCCACATACCTTGTCTTTAAGTAGAATTTCATAAGTGGTTAATAGTGCACTGAAACGGATTCTTTTCGTTTGATGGTTCACCCACTCGTAGTCACGGATCTACATCAATCAGAAGCAAAAGCACAAGTTTATACAACCAACTCTAGAGAAGACCACCAGACACACCACCAGACATTCGGGAGTCAATGTACCGATTTCCTGCTCATAACATCACCGAGGTAGACCACCACGTTCATTTGAGGAGCCCAGGTGTCAAACTCCCTCTGCCAGGAGGTGAGCGTGGACAGAGGCACCACCACTAAGAAGGGTCCATACAGCTGATGCTGGTTAAACAGGTACGACAGGAAGGAGATGGTCTGGATGGTCTTTCCCAGCCCCATCTCATCAGCGAGGATAACACTGTTGCACCTGAGGACAGAGTATTAAAAAAAAGACTATTTTTCACAGATTTTTCTAATCAGGAAATCCAACATATTACAATATTACAACACTTATTTACACAGTACCTGCACCAGGAGTGGGCCAACCAGTTCAGGCCATCCAGCTGATAATCTCTCAGTTGGAGGTTATCATCTCCAATATACAATGGTTGTTTCTTCAGAGGAACAAACCTTGGTCGTTGCTTTAACACCTGAAATGACAGTTAGAAAGAAAAAAAATTAACTGCGAGAAAAATCTAACAATATTGAATAAAAGGGACACGATTCAAAAGTAAAACATGAATACAAGACCATTCTGGGTCATTTCACTCTTACCTTGCAGTCTTTAGAGGGGAAAGTTTTGCTGGAGCTTCGGTTCGTGAAGCTGTCAATGCAGGACTGAAACTTCTTTCTAACCAGAGCTCCATCCTCCCAGCTGCACTCTGAATAGGGCAAGCCCATCCATTTGCATAGATACTCTGGCTCATCGGAGGAGGGTATCTTGTGACTATGAGCTGTGTAAAAAAAAAAAAACGCACAAATTATTGGAAAAAGACATATGACGATAACAAAAGTAGAAGTAAAGACATTTACTTACAAAATATTTAAAAAGTCAACAGAATGTAACAGTGATGGACTTACAGGGGAAGTCAGAGGTCCCTGATAGCGGTTCTGGTGTCTTTTCTGTTTTTATTGCTGTTGATAATCAAATTAATTTTAGTACATCTTAAGTAAAATTAAAAAAAGATGATCAGCAATTACATCAGATAATTAATTCTTACCAACAATGCGCTCCACAATCTGAAACTGCTTGTTCAAGTCCGATATGAGCTCTTGTTGGCAGTTATGAAACTCTACATCCTCAGGGGACACCCTGTTCAACCTACAAGCAAGGACAGAAAAAACAGTGAAAATCCTCAAAAGATCAACATCAGCGATACATTGTTATCTTGATGTGAAGACAGATGTTTTTGCTACCATGAATTGAGCTCTTCTTGTTTCTTTTTGTAGTTGTCCAGTTTCTTTAGTCCCTTGACCTTCTGCTGCAGCAGAGAGTCCATGCTCTCCCACGTGTTGTGGATGTAGGCCCAGTCCTTCCACTTGATTAGATAGTGAGTCTCCCCTTGATCGTTCTCGGGGTCAAAGCCTTCATTCGGGTCTCCATTTTCCTCCACAGAATACCCAGTAGTGGAAGCCCCGGTGGCTAGAGAGAAGGAAAAAAACTACTTTTAGACATGTCGCAAAGCGTCTTTTGGTTTGGAACAGCGGTTTTCAAATTAGCAAAGAGTCAAGTAAAAATGCTTTACCTCCTTTTTTGCCTGTCCTGGTGTCCATAACCTTCTCAATGGTCTCACTGTCATCATCCTGCTGCTCCTCGCATGCCTCCCCCGTCATTTCAATCAGGTCATCAGAGTCCGTTTCAATGTCATGTTGGTCCTCTTTATAACTGGAACACAACAGAACAGGGCATAAACGTTAGTCTGAAGTCCTAAAAACTAAACTAAACGTCCCGGGCCAATAGTTCAACGCACCAGGAGACGGATGATAACAACACTTTAGCTTTAGAAATGCACCTTTTGACTTTTGTTGCACCCCTTCTTCGAGTCTGTCTCTTTGGAGTGCCGTCTTCATCGTCGTCGTCATCGTCGTCGTCATCATCGTCGTCATCTTCTTCAGCAGACGAGTCCTGTTTCCTGGACTTTCTGCTTTTTTGAGACGGTTGCTTTTTGTTGGTTGATGATTTGGCCTGAGGTCTGTAGAGCACACAGTGAAGCACAGACACACACAAAACACTTAGAAAACAGCAACCAGCCTCCTTTTTGAAAAATATTTGTATCATTATTTTTACTGCAGGTGTATACTTTTTCACACCAGAGTAAAGGGAAAAACTGCTCACACAATATGGAATGATTTGGAGATGACCAATGGGTAGCTGTCTGGTGGCCAGGCCTTTCTACACACTTACCTTCTAGCAGGAAGTCGTCGGGATCTAACTTTTTTCTCTTCCTGCTCACTGTCTGTACTGTCGGAAGCCTCCTCGTCCTCGTCTTCATCATTTGAGTTCCAGATATTTCTTACAACAAAGAAATGCCACAAGTTCACCCTCAAGGCCCATCACTGCTACACCTAAATTTGAATTGCATTCAATACTGGCCACGGGGTGTTCACCACAACCCAATTAGATCAAGGATAAGCCACTGATCGGACCAATCAGTTTTGATGTAAATGTGAAACCTCGCTTGACTGACTGAAACTAACTAAGCCCGTTTGGAACAAACAGATACCCATTTAAAAAACAAGCTTAAAATAATAAGAATCACAACATGAACACAGACTGGCAACACAATGACAAAAACAGATGAGTGCAAAACTACTGTATGAATCAAGTGTTGAATAATAAAAATCTTGCTAAAAAAAAAAAGAAGTTCAGTATAAGTGTCTGAACATGGCAGAATTGAAACAATACGGTGCTGTAATGTCAAATTAAAAAAAGTATAAAAATACCCAAAGACATTTTCAGTCTTCACACTTACTCTTTTTTCTTAGCTCTAGTTTTTCTCTTGGGACTTTCACTCTCAGAGTCACTGCTGCCCTGTAAATACAGTGAGTACAGTATGTTTCAGTCAGCTTTGTCTCCACATGAAACGTACCAGCACTTCTTCATAGCATCCACTAGGTAGCACCAGTGGCTTGTTGATGCCAATAGAAATAATTGCCAGGCCATGATGCAAATTCTTTGTCTTTGTTTTTTCATAACATCTGCTTACCCCAGCTCCGATGTTTAAACGAGCCGGCTCCTGTCTGCTGCGATTTGACCTCCTGACTCCATACACATCTGGGTGTTCGTCCCACATCTGTAAACACAGAGCGACCGCTTTCAGAGAGCTGCTGACTTTAATAATAATTATTAATCCCCGTATTAGTCCCGCATTTCAACCCATCACAGTGGGCAGCCTTGTGAAGCACCCGGGGAGCAACTGAAGGTTCAGTGTCGTACTTAAGGACACTTTGACATACAAACTATACTTTCTGTATCACGACACAAAAAATGTCCCGTCCAATTATAATTTGCTAGAATGTGCCATCTGGCTACAAATGATTGTTATTTTCATAATCTGATTCTCAATGAATTACTGTACTTACTTACTAAAATACTAGACTATCGCGGCAAAATTTCAGACAGAGCCCACGTTGGCGTTTACGAATGTGTTACTTGCTCCGACCGACAAAAACCCAAAGAGTAAATAAAACGTGGAAAAGGATCAAATATTCACAATAAAGCTATAAATAGCTAAATTTTGAAGCACTTATGCTTCAAAAAAAGACAGTGAAATAACAAATTGTCAAAATAGTTTATTTTTCTGCCGTTACCTCGGCACAACCTGTTCCTATGCAACTTTTTATATTTTTTGCTTTTTGACTGCTATTAATGTTTTCATGAATGTTGTTAATTATTTTTAAATCTTTTCTTTCCACATTGTGTTTTGATGCTTTTAATGGTTTAATGTAAAGCACTTTGAATCGCCTTGTTAACTCAATCTGCATTATTAAAGAACAGGAAGTGCTTTAGAAACAGGAAGTCTTTCTACAGTGAAGTGACGTTTACCTTCTTCACATCTGCAAGTCGCTCCTTCTTTCTAACGGGCTTGTCTTTCACTCCGGCTGTGGTTTGCTGTGACTTGGACTCTGCAGACTCGCTCTCTGACTCTGAGTGACCCTCCGACTCTGAAGAACTGTTTGAATCAGAGTTGTGGGATCTCGTCCTCTCACGGCCATGCTCGCTCGCTGATTGACTGCCAGACTCCGACGCAGAGCGGTTGGATTCCTCTGAGGCTGAATTGCTACAGAAACAAGAACATGTTGATTCTTTTGATTTTGCGGTGCATTATGTTGAACTACATTTTACACCAAACAACATGGCAAACAATGCGAGTAGAGTTGTGGCAGCAACATAAAAATAAACTCAAAGTGCAAACACACTCACTAAGACATGGAGAAACTGCAAGAGCTTGATGGCATGAGTGAATTGTGACTGTCAGCCGAGAGAAAACGGAAACCTAATTACATCATGCAGCATGTTCTTTAGTCAGCTAACAGTCTTATAAATAAGTGCATTCTCTCTAAGGCACAGAAATCTACTTAGTCATTTTGAAAAGGCGTTCCGTCGTCACTAAAATAACCAGTTAAACATGAGTTTAACACATCATCACTTCTTTGAGTATTGACTTAGTATTACAATATTTCCTCTATGCTAACCTACAATACATTAATATAAAGAAGTGGAAGATTTGGAAATGGTTCTGGACCATTTTAGCTTTTGACTCCTTCAACTTAAGTAGTGTCTACTTGTGACAACCTCTCAGGCTGTGGCCTTAGTTGAACGTGTTGTGACAGTTTAACATCAAATTTTTGTAGAGGCCTGAAAAGAATTCAAAGTTTTACAAAAGTATATATATATATATATATATATGTGTATATATATATATATATATATATATATATATATATATATATATATATATGTGTATATATATATATATATATATATATATATATATATATATATATATATATATATATATTATAAAATGAAAACAGAAAAAGGCTTCTTACAAAAAAATGTTTACAAATCTTGATCATCTTAATCTCCGATGTGTCTTGGGTCTCCTCCAAACGCCCCTGGTTGGTAACAAACCACTTTCACAAGATGAAATGTATTCAGATAAAAGCTTTAAATGTTTTTGGAACCTCTTTAGAAACAAGATGGTGCATGTCAAGTTTTATATCCTGATGTATGAAACAAAAGTATCAATTTAGTAAACTATAACTACATTAGACTGTAGCTGGTATTTTGATATGACTATATATTAATGTTATGAAGGGAATCAATGGTTAAAACCTCCAGCCTGAAATGGTGACCTCTCCTGTCTGGGTTTCTGTGTGCAGTACCGTGTCTGGACACTTGGGGGTGCAGTCACTCAGAAAAAAGCCGTAGACATCACTGACTCAGATCTCTTTGGACACATGGGTTTATGTTTAACCACGATTAACATCTGTATACATGGATTTATATTTAACCACGATTAAAATCTGTATAAATGTTTAATTGTAGTTTCATCTATTGTTTGTTTTTTTACTTTTGAGAACAAAATAATTAATACGCGTTTCTTAGTAATTGCGAAAAGAAACATGACTGTATTCTGACATCGATAGAAAGAGAATAAGACAATAATCAATTTATTGGAAGCGATTCAAAACAATCTAACTGACGTTCATGTAAGTATGACGACTGGGTTACTAAATGTTACAGCCTGCACCGTCAGCAGCCTCGATTGTGAAACTCGGAAGTGCATGCGTCCTTCCGCTTTAAGTGAGGTCAACAGTGGGCGGGACAGGGACAAAAGCCCGATTTACTATTGGCTGGTGTGTTACTAGGTGAAACTCTATCCAATAAGAACGCAGTGTGCAGGCTTTCCAATGTCTGAACTCTTCCGTTCCTCCTCCATGTAGTTCTGAGCTGAGTTTTAATACAGATAAGTGAGGAAGCTGGGCACACAGAGCAAGGGCCATTTTGTGACTCAAGAGAGCATGTATATATAGTATATTAGAAAGATATCATGTTGCATTAAGTCAGAAGGTTTTATGGTGTTTTTTCTGCAGCTGTGCATGCCCACAGTACTCATGTACTAGTCTGTAAAAGTTAGACTGTCATCAGTAACAGAGGATATATTTCACACACAGCTGAAAATACTAAAATGGCTGCCACAAGAGCACACAGAAAAACTACAAGTGTGATGTAACCTGCTGCAGTGTACAATCAGTAAAATGCTGTGAAGGTGATTACCTGCATTTAGTATCCAAACTTCTTTGTGCCTTTATCTAAAAACACAACAGTCTATTGTGATCAGGCTGCATTATTTATTGTAAAAACATGGCAGCATTACTAACACTAAAAGTGTCTATTGGGCCACAGCATTTCTGCAATGAATACAAACATTTAAAATGATAATAATGGCTTCCAACTTGTGCAGTTTCTGAATTCCTGCAGTGTTCTGACACCATGCAAATGCACCTGTTATTAGTTTTAGAAACATCTTTATTGATGAAAATAATCATTTCCACTCGTTTTGATATTTGAAGATTCAGATACCTGAGGATAACAAATACACACTTGCATATTTTGACTATCTTTCTAAAATGAAAGGCAGACAACACTGAAAAAATATAGTTAAGTGTCAAGACTCTTGGCCATAGGCACTTGAATGTAATCTTTCTGACAAGTAATACAGATAAAGCCAGATTTAAATAGAACAGAACATTGTTATTCTGTAACATTTACAAGCATCAAATAAGTTCAAGACAGATGTTTCAACTCACACCATCAACATCCATAAAGCCAATATTAATACAATAAGTGCCTTTTAAACGTATCTTATGCTGAAAAAAAATAGGAGAATTTATGTGTTAGGGGCCCTAAATGAATCAAATATGTTGGTGGACAAGTGAAAGCAACCATCAAATATTCTAATAATGACAATAATAAACATTTGAGTTAAGAGAAATATTAAAACCTGAAATTATCCATTGTAATAAGACCTGAAAACGAAAGTAAAGACAAACTTCTGATGAAAGCATGTTACACAAACATTGACATCCTGTCACAGAAAGCAAAGTAGTTTTAAGTTTTGCTATCCATCTAAAAACAAAAGAAAATGATGTGAGAAGGGCATTAAAATATTTGAGGAGGGCTTGAATAAGCAGAAGTAAGTTAGTAGAAGCTCACTTGGATTTCCTAAACTTTCTAATCTGGTCAAAACTTTAAGCACAGGTCAAGATAAAAGCTCACAGATTGACATAAAAACGAAAGAAGTAATTTAAAGCAACATTCGACCTGATTTACGGTCAACAAAGTATGTTATATATAAGATTATAAAGACTGGATATACTAGTGACCATAAGTAACATCAAAGCAAAACATTGTGTATGAAATAAATGAAAACCAAGCAACAACGTTGATAAAATGGTGCAATGCAGTACCAACTAGTTAGACAAGGTCATTACATGTAGAGATAGGACATGAAACATCTGACACAAATCATGAGCAACATAATAAAGGACAAATTAGTTTGCCTCTGGTGTAACACATAACGTACATCTTGTGGGCAATGATCTCTTAACATAGGCCTGACACCTCAGTATTGACTGAAAGAAATGCTAAAATCAGGGTGTGGCTATTAAACAATAGCAAGGTCATTCCTGACAGTGGTACCCTTCTTCAAAACCACGACGCAGATATAGACACAGATGATCGACCATGCTTGACAAGGTAAACAATCACACATGAAAAGGGTATAAAATGTATAAGGATCATACCTTGATGCATTGCTTTGAGTCGATCCTTCATCCTCTTGTTTTTTACTTTTATTCTTCATCATGGTAGTATCCTAAAAATCTTTGATAGGATGATCTTTTGTCCTGGTATTTGCTGTCAAAAAGTTAGAGCAAGCATGAACTATCATAAAAGTCCCTCCAGATAGCCTTTGCTCAAGTGGCAGTAAAAAAAAAAAAAAAAAACAGGCGGTGCGACACGAGTTAAGAAAAGAGCATTAAATGCAAAGAGTGGAGTATTATTATTTACATTGCCGATTTAAAATAGAGCTAAGAAATGTGACAACTGCTGCTATAATAGGTTTAATAGCCAACGTACGTCCTTCAATATAGTACACGGATCAAGCCGCATGCAATTAATTATAACTGCGTCATCACATGAAGGGTTAGAATAATAACATTTAAGGATAAGAAAATCGCTTAATTATGAACTACACAATGTAAACAGACCAATTCAATGTGAAGAAAGGCTGTAACCTATACATGAACTATTAGATTCACGTTCGCTCTATCACGTTTTTTTTTAATCCGACTTGGAATTTTAAAAAAAACAGCAAACTGGAAAAAAAAAGAATAACTCGACAATAAATTGGAAATAAAGAGCGTTTGTATCAAAAAGCTTTAAGGCCTTTAAAGTCTACATCTGCTGTCAGACTCAGCGCGACAGAGGCGAGCAGCAGCACACTAAAAATGGAGGCGCGCCATGGCTGCCAGAGCCCAGTGTGGAAAACAACGACAAGCGCTCCCTCAGCTCAGACGGCTCGTTCAGCTCAAGAAAAACAGCCCAAAAACCACACAAAATGCCCAAATCTCCGATAAAACGACGATCGCACGGTCAAAGCACTTTCATTTTTGTCTAAATCGAGCGGTCTCCGTCGAAAAACGGCCGAGAGAAACTGTCTGACGAAAGCCCATGGCACCCTTCCCAAGGCTCAGCCGCCATCTAGAGCTCCTTCCTAGCTCTGAAAGCTTCGCCTTTGATTGACGTTATTTCCATTTAACCCACACTCAGGTGATGTTTAAGTCCCACCCCTTTTATTATGTTTAAAATGTGCTTTTATATAAACTTAGTCATTTAAAAGCCCAAGACCTGAGGTTGAGACCTTTACTTTCAACTTCATACAAAATCTACAAATACTGAGAGGTATAAAAGTATATAAATTGTGTTGCACCAATTGCATCACTTCCTGCACAGACAGGAAGAAGGACAACCAGGAGCCATTTTAGAAAGCCTATGGAAACCATTTGTGTTCAGGCAAAATCCTTTGTTGCTTTTTGCTCAATACCATACACAAATGTGTGTTCTTGAACTGATTTAATATATTAAGCAAAGACTTGGGACTGATTGAAACCGACTCATTTTCAAGCACTTCCCCTTTATTTCACCAATCGCATGATAAATTGTCTTCGTAGAACAACACGTGAATAAGAGAACAAGACTTCGGGAGATTCATCTACCCACGAAACCAAGCGGTAGCATTTATGCTAGCTAGTGTATGAATGATCAGACATTGATGAGTAACGCTAGTGAAACAAAGCCAGTGCTAACCATATTTATTTGTTGTACCGATTAGCGTAAATATTGAAACCACTAGCCGAGCAAAAGGACTTCAACGTTATCAAAGTTTTGCGCTCAATTTACTATTGTAATTTTCTGTATAATTCGTTATTAAAACAAAGCCAGGGGAAAAAGTACCAGGACATACACTTTATTTCAAAACCAAAATGTACAAATGCTGATTTTGCATTTCCCCAAAACAACAGTGTAATTTTTCAAGTCCACTAAAAACATGGCCAGCAACATGTTTTGTTCCAGTGTCCATGTCGTCGAGAAAAATAAAAATCCAAATGTCATAGTCCAGAAAAACAAAAGGTTTCATCTTGTCAAATTTGGGCTAACTGCCAAATCACTTTTCCATCTTCACGTTAAACAACGCTGTCTCCACTTCAGCAATATCCAGTTGACTGCCGTCTTGATAGGATAAAAACAAGAAGGAAAAAATGTAAGCCCACATTGCAACTGAAACGAGGAATGATTTACGGTCCAGCAGTGAAACCACGCTTGCTAAACCAGACCAATACCAATTTTATTTACATTCATGGCTAGCTTTCAGATGCGTTAGCTAGCTTTCCGAATGTGTTCTGAAATATAATTTAAGTACAGTTATTCCTTTTTTGTAATCCACTGTCAAAACTTATTTATTTAGGAAACTTGTTAAAATATAACATGCCAAACTTCGATGTATTACGTTCTAAAATGACATTCAATACAACTTTATATATATCACATATAAGGAATAAAAACATTTGGCAGGATGTCGCAAGTAGAAATTCTTAGCACGAAGTTTTCAGTGAGAAATACAGCACTCCATAGTAGTAATACAAGGTTTGTGAAATTGTTGTATGGCTCTGAATTGACAGTTTGGTGGATTCAAAAAAATCTGCAAAATGAAGTCTGTTTTGAGCAAATGCGACAATTTGCAAATAAATTCATCAAGTGACCACCAGGGGTGTGCCGAGTTTAGAGATAACCTAATTCAAAATGTGCATAAATCTTAACTATGCAACAGTAATGTTCAAGTAAATTACGATCAAAACGCTGTGGAAACAATGGTGTATGCAAATTAAAATCAATAGCCGTTATTGACTAAATGTTTACCAAAGGCATCAAAACAAATTCATGATCAACCAACCAATGGACAACATTAGAGCAACGCTTCAAAACAGCAATTTCACACATCTGCTGCTCAAAGTCAGAAAGGTGTTGAAATATGGAATTAAATCAAAGTTGTTACCTGACAGTGGTCACGTTTTAACCTGTTTTCAACTTTAGGGTTAATAATCTATCAGAGAATTTAGCAAAAACGATGATATAGAAACTCTTGGAGAAAGGTGGGCTTTTCTGAAAAGTCTCAACAGGAGGCAATGCAGTCAATGTCCACATAAAGCCACATTAAAACTAGCTTACATTATTATTTATAATGGAAGTAGCCACATTACTTTGTTAATGCACTCCACCCGCGAACCTCAAAATCGTTTGCTTGCCTTTAGAACTAAAAGTGAATCGTAGCAATACATATTCCAGATAAATAATGGCTATGGACCGCTCAACAAACAAACGGTGTGTTACACTCAACCTATCTGAAAGATATATAGGTAACATTTCCCTGTAAAGTCTAATATTGTATTAATTATATTAATGAGCTCAGTTAATAAATTCAGTTCAAACCAAGAAAACTTACAGAGCTGTCTTCCTTCTCTTCAAAATCAGAAAATCTTCACACAATGTCTTCCATGTCTCCGCTGTGAAAAAGATAAGAAAAAAATGAATGATGCGCATATCAACATACATCACAGTCACACAAATAGCAAAAATTGGACCACGCAACATGATTGGCGTTTGGGTCTTTGGTTTTTAAATGTTAATTGCAACAGACTTAAGAGGATGGACAAAACCAAAGTTTTCCAGCATACAATCATTTGAATATGAGGAATTTGAAAATGCAGTAATAACTATGGATTAATAGCTCATGTCCAATACAATAAATGTTTTTTATGGAAATTTTATTAAAATACAAGCCATTGTTCTCTTTCAACAGAAGCCTAAAGCCGCCGAGATCACTGTTCCTAACAAGACTTATCGTAAGCCTACTGGTGTGCGGGTTAAATTTACCATTGTGAGGTTTAATACATCTAATAGGGGTTGACCCTGTATGGAAGGTCAAATACAGCAAATATTTTACTTTTACTATTATTGCCTCACCAATAAAATCTTAAGTGTGTCTTAATATAAACTCGTTTGAGGGCGTTTGCAACAAACTATCTATAGAGACTGCTCTGCACCATGCATTTATAATGAAAATCATATTGCTAGCCATATGGTTTTACTTGTATGTTCTTTCTGGTGAATTTCTTCTGTTGCAAGGACTCATGACTTAAAGAAAAATAGATTAAATTTGAAGAGGGAAGCCGAATAATTTGCTTTCCTAGACTTAGAGCAATTGTTTTTTTGTTGTTCATAGAAAGTTATTTAATGTTCCATCTTTAGGAACACAGTGATGCACTTCTGATAACAATAAACTTGTATTTTTATGTTGCAAGTTAAGACATTTCTAATGTCTTAAATGAGCTTTTGTTATTCATATTTAGGAACATGTTTTGGCAATGCTGTTCCTTTGGAAGCAAATATCAAGGAAAGACACAATGTTCAGATTTTCATTTGGATAAAATAAAAGGGTCGACTAAGAACGGTGTCCTGCCCACAAACCAAAAACAGTGGTATGAGGAAATAGTGAACAACCCAGATAAATGCATCCCATGTCACCAAATAAATGTATGTTGGACAAATGGATGTAAATAGAACAAATCTGGCGAATGTTGTCATGATGCTCACTGTAGGTGACAATTAAAAAGGCCTTTTTAGAGTGTGACTGTCTAGTCAAATTAGCAAATCATTGTTTCTATGATTACTTTGGTAAAATGCTACCAGTTTGCTAACCCAGAGCGATGTTTAGCATTACCCGCCCTGACTCGACTTAGCTCGGTGTCTTAGTAAAACCAATTAATTTGAGTAAAACTTTAAAAAAGGATGAATGGTGCTGAACCAAAAGATTGCATGTCAATACTCGTCACACCGCTGATTAGACGCATTAAATATAGGAGCCACAGTTAATGGCTTTTTCATGAAATGTACTCTAATAACCAACATTTTCCAATGGCTTGCGCTACACTTTTGCGGCTTTTCCCTGCCTTGAGCAATGTGTATACCCAGCATGTCACTCGCTGAGCAATTGATTGACCTTTGGGTGCAGAAACCACGTTGCGTTTGAAAATGTCAGTGTTTTAACTGTGATTGATATGAGGGCAATGTGATGATCGTCCTTTGTTGTTTTCTATTTTCATGGTACATGAGCAAAAAGAATAATCATAACGATTTTAAGGTTAGCTAGCTAGTCAAAAGACCGTCATTAACATTGTTAAAATCTGAATGAATGTTATTTTTGAATAACTGAATGTTTATCACATTGAAAAATACAAAGGAATCAGTCTTTAAATGTTGTAATGTGTTAATGCTTACTCTTACTTCAACATTTATGATATTAAAAAAAAGTTTCAGAAGTATGCCATCAAACCATCAAACTTGTCAACACTCCGAAGTGTCAAAGTACTCTACAATTGATTTGAATAATTTACATAATTATTTTAAACTAACTATGAAATGTCTCTCCTGCAGTAAGGTTCTTGATCACTAACATTTTTTTAATTAATATGTGAATACATGCCACAATAAACACTAGGGGGCAGAACTGTCCTACCTTCAGACATAACTGTCATCACTTCTCGTCAAAATAAACTACGATAATGCACAGAAACAAATACCCTTTAATGTGTTTCACAATAGTGATATACGCAAAGAAGTGTAAATATACAGTATTCACTCTACTGTTCATTCAGTTATGTACGAGTTAAGTACTGGTTAGTAACACATTTGAAGCGCTAAGAGATAATATGCAAGAAATTTACTGAACACATTTAATCTATTTTAAAAATTATACTTACAAAGCCCTGTTGCAGTGCGAATCTCACGTATCCTTCAATTCACAGCTCCATGGTGGTGAAATGTCAACCCTTTAAAAAGGAAAGATAGCGGTTTAGAGAAGAAATGTGGCAACAGCACACCCTACAGGCTACATAGATGAAGCAGTAAAAACAACGTAGCTAGTTAGCCTGGAAACTCTTAAAGCACGGACTGGTTAACAATTACATACCATTTCACTTGGATCAGATGATCCTTTTTCTTCTTTGACGCAATTTGCTAAACTTCAAGGGAATCCCTGCAAAACAACAAACAAATTATTTTAGCAGTCGCAATTAACATCGCAATATAGGTTGGCATAAAATACGGCAATGAATGGGCTATTAGTTTAAAGATTTTTTACGAATGTTTCAGGGCTCATTAGGATATTTTTACAAAAAAAGATAAACAACTCGTAGCATGTAGAGTAAATGTTTAATCTTCGCACACCTTGGTGACACTAAATGGAAGTAAAATAGTCTTAAACAGTAACACCCTACTCAAAATAGCATTGAGAAGACATTTTGCTATGTGTAGAGTGATACTAATCCTTTAACAATTTGGCTTAATATACAACAATCTGTTATAAAAGATTGTATGTTTTCTGTTGTATTATGTGTAGTGTTTAATACCATCACATCCCCAACCTTGCCTGCAAGACTGTAATAGTAAGATTAATTTATTTCTTTATTTAATATTAATACAGTATTTTAAGTTTCCTAAAATTATAGTTCTAACTGAAGTATGGCTTTCTAACATTAAAGTAATCCTTTAAATGTCTCGCAAATGTAGTGTAAATAAGAAACAAAATGAACGTACATATTTAAATTATTCTTCATTCAGTTGCATAAAGGGTTAAAAGCCAACACCCTATTTTGTAATTTCGAAGTATATCTAAGCTTTTATCACATATAGAACCTTTATTTAGCAAACAAAGCAAGTATGGATTATGTATTAAGTATACAATGGACCAAACTATTAACAAATCATATTTAGAGCATTTTGACAACTTGTCACAATTTATTTAATCTATTTTTAATTAATAACCATTTACCATCCAACACTTTCTTAAATATTGTTAGAAACTATACATGTACACTGTGATCAAATAATGTCAAATTGTAACCATTTTTTAGATTTATTTGTTTTACAATTGGATGAAAAAGCTCCAAAAACTATTTTACTGCAAAGAAACACCAAAAATATGCCTTATCTTGTAGTGTTGATGACAACGATTCTCAATACAGCATTTAAAAGACGAAAATGTTGCTTGAACTAGAGGTTTTTGTCGAGTAAATTCAGACAAGGGCATTTGCCCTTTCAAGGACAAAGCAAATTTTAAATGCGTAGGTTGAAATAACTCCTAACAGGTCGAGAACAAATGTGCATGTCAAAATTTTAACTAAGTTAACTCGAAACAGAGTTAGCAAACATGCAATTCACATGAACTAAAACAGAATTAAACGCATTTCACAGCTTCTCTGAGGCGTTTTCTGTATTCTCACACCATGGCCATTTTTTTTTTTACAACACTGCGTCTGTCGTTCTAGCCACCATATTGCCAAACACCCGACTCGTATTTTAACGGCTACAAATGTCTCGATTGCTCGTTAGTTCTTACCTATTTCTCAGGCCGTGTCTACCCGCCGTCGTCTGGTGTCGCATTTTTGGTCGATTTTCGACGTTTTGGGAGCTGTTTCGGCCCCATCTTTCCGCTCTTTCGTCGTCTCTGTGCTCGACGCCTCGCTCCTCTGTCGTGTGTGTCCTCCTCTCTCCCTCCGCCTGAGCTGATATCCTTCAGCGGCTCTGCCCACTTTGCTCTCAACGTAAGCTGAACTCCACTTCCTCTCTCCAGCCCCATCAGCCACCTCGAGCAGCCGACTGCATCTGCAAACCCGCCGACTTTCCTCCTGGCAGCTCAAAAATATGACAAAACATTTGAAACGTTTTTCCCAAAACACAAAAATAACCTTTAAGGACACTATTTGTTTCTTTACGTTTGTTATAGAGTATCAAATGACGTCAACTTTTATTGTAAACAACTGAGTGTGTGACCCACTGATATAAAGTTAAAACACCTATGTATTAGGAAAACAGTGATACTTAGTTATAAATTTAGATGCTTGTTTAGTGATATCACTGTAAATGTTAAGATACGGACACATAAAAACACATTTCCTTCATAAACTTGCCTCTTAACAGCTAATGAATGCATTGTCTCAGAACACCAAGGTATATTATCTGTGTTGTAGGCCTAAACTTTGTCTTCAGAAACACAGGCCTCCTTTAAACATGTTTGATAAGGAGAAAGATAGTGTATTGTAAATGCAGATCTGTCAGTAAATTATCAATAACACATGTATCCCCTGGTGTATGTAGCCTATAACACCATCATTCAGACATTAGGTTTAGTTCCTGATAGTGATATAGGCTTCCTGACTATGACCCTTTCACAGTAATTAAGGGGTTATTGGGGCCATATGTCATTACTTTTTTGAGTGAGGTATGTCATGCACAGGAGTGATTTTTTGTTTTTTATGTTTGCAGTTTTATTACAAATCTATACAAACAATTAACCTGAAGTAAAACTGTAAAGCTGCCTCCTTAAGGATTCTCGAGATAAGGATAATAATACATGTGAATGCCTGCCTTGCTTGTGACAAAATCAATTGAGATTGAGTATATCTTTGATTTAACTAAAACAAGTTTGAACAAAGTCTAATTGGGACAACCAAATTTAGCAAACTTTGCCTGTTCAGTCAGCGCAGCCTTTCCTGGACAATCTATGGAGTGTGTACTCCACCCCCATCCCTGACCAATGGGATGTTTGCCACTAAAGCGCATGCTCTCTGCAGTGGAAGATTTCTTTAAAAAGATCCCCAGCATAGCAACAGGAGTGCCCTCTCTGCAAGTGAAGTGAACACAGTCTTGTATTGACTGACTGGTTGGATCAGTTTTAACAGGGAAGTGTTTATTTCCAGAATAATTTCAGAAGTGTCTATAATCTTTCAGTCCCCTGAACGTTGCAATCTCAAATTGTGCTTTTAGAGACTGAGAATTGGAATAATTGTTGCCGTCTCTTCAGAGCACACATTTGGTTTACTGAAAGCTGTTTGTGCTGCAGGACAGAAACAAAGGAAACATAAATAAATGCCTGTTCAACTGATCTGGATAGCTCAGACGTTTGTTTGATACATTGCTATCATGTCAGGACTTCACTGAAGTCGCTGCAAACAAAAGGGCCATTAATGTAACATGCAGTTTGCCATAGAAGAAGACTCCAGTTAGTAGTCAGCAGGGAGAGATTTATATTGAGCCTTTATATTTACAATAGTATGACTTGCAATGACACATAAGCACACTCTGGACTCACATTAACCTGCAGCATTTAACTCAATACATGTCTTTGTCTGAATGGGAAGGCGTAAATGCAGCCATTCGTTTTGTGAAAAGAAAAGTAGCCTTTACTGTTGCAGGAGGGTGTGCCTTATCTGCACTATTAACATACAGGGTTGCATTCATGGGTGTGGTATGTCAGGTCAAAGCACAGACAAACGTAATTTTACTCTGCAAATAACCTTTAACCAGTTGACATTAGAACAAGTAAGCTATGTTCTCATGTTTTCTTTTTGAGACAAATTAGGTTGTATTAGGCGTGGCCATGTTTTTCAACAAACAGTGGGTATTAATAGGGAGGCAAGTCCAGGACTTATATGGCTTGATGGGACTAAAGTATCAAGTTTCAAAGAACTCAAGTATAGTCAACTATGTTTTCTACCTCTTTTTCTTTATTGGATTTGACAGACTAAACATACATGAACAAAAAGAGAACACCTAAAACATCACAGCGATGCATCATTTCTAGACAGTTTCAAATGTTCAAAATTAATATTCTGGTTTAGTTTCCTTGATCTCCAGAGTATATTTTACAGTCAGTACACACAATATGTCTTGTTGAGTGATTTCCTATCCTATTATAAGGCATATGCATTCAATCATTAACCTTTTTCTGCACAATAAACAACAATCTAGAGTGTTGGGACATTTTACAAAAATAGATATGCAGTGAAAAACCAAACGAACAAAACAAAATGTCAGCCAGTCAAGAGCGATGTAACCTGATCACCAAGGTCACATGTAGAGCTACTTCTCTGTGCAAAGTTCAGGCCGTCCCCTTAGAATGAAACAACACCCTTAGTCTTGTATCTTACCTTGCTGAGGAATAGGGAACATGTACTCAATGCAAATCTCCCCACTGGGGGACTAATAAAGGAATATCTTATCTGAAAAAAAAAATCTCTTCCAAATCATACATGAACATAGTGCACAGGTACTTCATGGCTTTGTGTGCATGTTTGTCAGGATGATAATGTCATGTTTTTCAGGATGTCCCTCACTTCCTCTCCTGCTCTAGATCCGTTCTTCAAGGCATTCTTGCGCCATACACTACTGTTAGACCTACAAGTTGAAGGAAGATGCACGTTGTTATTTTGTGCTGCCATCTAGTGGTCTCTGATCAGCTCTCACAGGCAGGAGAGGAGTGGAAAGCCAGCAATCTTAGTAGGTGAACATAAATAGGATCAGACATCAAAACAGACAAAACTACACAGGCTATTATTGTTTTCAGATTAAAGGTTTGTATACTGTGAGACTTTTCTGAATATATAATATAACATTGCCTGTAAAGACCGTATCCACTTGCCACCAGAGGAATTATTTGCAGTAATAAATCTTAGTGTTGGTTTACTCTTTCAAAAGGACTATGTAGATTATAACCAAAAAAGTCCAATGAAACTATATAAATGGAGATAGATCAGAAGTTGTGGATCTCTGTCTCTGAGTGAGTGAGACAAGGACACGGCTTGGTTTTGTGTTTGTGTTATGCCTATACATTTTGCTATATGATTATCACAACATTGATCAATTGATTGCTCATCAATGTCTTGTCAAGATTTTCCCTGGGATCTGCGGTGGCGACCTACGAGTGTAATTATGTTTGCTGTAGCCCACGGGGAAACAGAGAAATGCTGCCTTCACATGTTGTTGGAAATTTGTGAGTTACCATTCAACTCTAAATGTGGAGTCAAGGGTTAGGAAAAAGTTAGAATGATTGACAGACAGCTAAGCCTTCAGGGTGGGATATGCTCGTGGTAAAGACATTGTGATGTACATCAAATGATCTATTAACACTATTAATGCCTGGTGATTCTTTAGGACTGTGTCTCTCAATCAGTACATTCACTTACTACATTTAGAAATATTACAATATTTATGAAAGAAGCCTATAACAAATATTGTATATCTAAATGTATTATTGAAATATATTACATGATGTTATATTATATTGTATTATACCTTTCTTAAAAATAGTAATCAAACACAGCTACTAAAACACATCGTCGACTGAATCTGCCAACATATGTTTCTATTTGACAGCAGGTCTGCATGTAGTATGAAATACGAGGCGGCAATGAAGGCATCACCAGCCCACATACTGCTCGTCTTCAGCACCGGGAGCAGTGATCTAGCCTACAGAGCTCTCATGGACGCGGATAATCCCCATCTCTACCCCTAATGCAATCAGGAAGGATTGCTATACCTCACCTCAAGGGAAACACGTTTTGGAAGCAAATGCAAGTGACGCCGTAGCGATCCACCATTAGGAGAAGCCCGGACGAAGAGGGAGATGGATATTTCGCTTTATTGTGTGAACAGCACAAACTGCCAGTGATAAGCCGATTCTCCATAATATGACAGCTGCTGTCGCATTTCATATAGTTCCGAGAAACTACTGAAAGAACATCCTGCTTGTTTTTTTATTTTTTATTTTTTTATTTCAGCACCATGTTGGCATACAATCTAGTATTAACTTTGTTCATCGCAGCTCTTTGGCGGGTCGGTAGCGAACCACAAACTCCTTCTTCACCTGCGACGCAGTTAAATGCAACATCATCACCCATCATCAGCCAAGATGAAGAGCTGCCACATAATGTCACAGATGCCGCCGTGGGATCCCCGATTTCATCTCTAATGACTCATCTTCCCACTCTGAAAAACATTGTTATTTTCATCTGCGTGTTAACAGCTGCTCTCATCACATGCCTTGTCATCAAAGTGGTCAGGTAGGCAGGTTGATCTCTTCTGTTACATCGCTGGAAGGCCTATAATAAGCAGCATTACAATGATGCATTCACAGTCTAATGATCACCGTGTCAATGTCGCTCTTTGTAGTATTCCTGGTAAATTCATCACGTGGTTGTATTAGGGCCTATTCATGATGTCTCTGAAGACACGGTGGAGCTTTATGGAGGCTGTTGCCTGTACTGATGTGTCTGATCTTATTATATCTGCCTTCACTACATAGGAATTATTGTAGGTTTAGTTTAACCCATATTTTGGGCTGCAATTAATGACAGTTCTAATTGCATATTAATCTGTTATTTATGTCAATTGAATTCTAGCACCTATTCATCTGAAGAAAATGGTGATATTGTATTTGTTGTGCTCGGCTCATGTTTGGCAATGTTTTATTCCACACAGATCTGGGAGACGAATCAGAAAAACAAGGAAATATGACATTATAACGACGCCTGCTGAGCGTGTGGAGATGACCCCTCTTAATGAGGAGAACGATGACGAGGACGACTCGACCCTCTTTGACGTCAAATACAGGTTTGTTATTTTCTTTGAAAGGGTTCAAATCAAACTATCAGTCAAACTAATTAAACTTAAAAGAGTATTGTATATTTTCCAAAAAAACTAAACCCTTAAAGTAATGTTAGACTTTTAAATTGACTGTATTTATCTTACTTTTTCTCAATGCCTCTACTTATCTCACTCGTTGCCATTGTCGTCATACGATAATTTAACTCACCTTGTGACTCGGTTTTGACTATCAAACGTTGCCGGGTGTCACCATAGGTTTGACAAAGTTAGTTTAGTGCCACGAAAGCAGATGCAGGAGTGTGTCTTTGCTTTTAGTCGACCTATATTGTCTTTAATATAAGCACACAATCATTCATGTGATGCAGTATAAAACCACGGTGTCAGAATAGGAATATCAAAATATGCATTTAAAATGTGTATTTGCTTTTTGATGATCTTGAGGAAACATGCTATTTAAAAAAAAAAACATTGTAGTAGATCATCTAATGCTGATATTAGGTTTCACCCTTCCGTCCTCTCCATTGTTCTTAATGCACAACCACTTCCTTAAAGGAAGATACGGCGTCCTGTTTACCTGACATTCTTGATAGCCAAGTCAGACCGGACTCCGCATGGGAACGTTTCCTTAACATATCGGCTGTAGTATCAGAGACGGAGTAACTGTAAGTTTTCATTTTGTTTTGCAGGTGAATCCCAGCATGGACATCAATCTTTGATAACTCCTGTTTTGCCCAGGACAAGTCAAGTGATTTCCATTTTATTTTTGTGTAGTTCTCATCGGATCAGCAGTTTCATTTGCTTGTGCATGGCTTTAATCTGTGTTGAAAGGACTGGAGCCACACGGATATCATTGTTTGTTGCTTTCCTGCTGCTTCCATCACGTGGCACAAAGTACCAGCTCAAATCTTTTTTAAATTTTTTTTTTTATTTTTTTTTTTAACATTTTCTGACAGTTATTGTCTTGTTTTCTGCATTTAAAGCTGCAGTAGGTTGGGCTGAGGAGTTTATAGTAGAAAGTAACCAGCATCTGCTTTGAAGCTATGATATTACTGTAAAACATAGGACCACCAGTTGTTGCATCAAATGTTAACATGCAACACAAATTACACAAAAAAATACTTTATTCAAATGTAAAAATGTGCACACTTTAAATAATCTATTGATAAACAGCAATTGATGTTTTTTAAACTAAGATTTCATACCAAATATATTTCTATCTACTAACCACTTAGCTGTGCATACATACTGTTAAAGGTGGTCTGTCCTTATGTATGAAGTAAGCGTATATATTTTTTTACTATATGTTGTAGATGTTCCTGTTTTGCTGCTATCTCAGCTGAATTACGTTTTTGAGGTTCAAATTTAATTAAAAGCTTGAATAACATAGTCAGGGTATAATTGTGAGGTGTTTATGAAATATATCTGTTTGCTATGAATGTTAATGCTGTAATCTGTTGTGATCAAGTGTGTTCAATCATGTGACAACGTTGTTTAATTAAGCAGCCACTGAACGATATGAACAGCACAGTGTCTTATTTTCTATTCAAAAATGTGTTTGTCACCATATCATTTCTAGTTACTCGGTTAAAAAATATCCCAAAACCTGGTATCTCATGTTTAAGATATAGGTGCACAGTTGGTAAAGTATTCATGGAGGTCTCCCACAATAATTTATATTAATGGCTCACTGACTCTTGTAATGTCTAACTGGAAATGGACGGTTTTCTCCCCTGAAGAGTTGCTTCTCTTTGCCATTCAGGTTCTGGTTAAAAGAAAAAAAAGAAAGAAAGTGTCGCCATCGCTTTAAGTAGCAACGCCAGCTGTGAGTGTTGTTGGAAATGTTTTGACTTTGGGTTGAAAATGAAAGTTTTACTTCACTTTACTTTTACTTTAATCGTAAATATGTCCTCAAACCATTTGGCTCATTAGATAAATAAAAGAGAAAAACTAAACGCATAACTGGTTTGCTCAAATAGTTATATCTTTATTCAAATACAGAATGTATAATCAACCAAAAGTCTGATAGAAAGTACACAGAAGAAATAACAGAGTAGTTCACAAACTTTCCATGTCTCTGTCTGCACCCTAAATGTAATAAAAGTAAACTAATATTGCAGAATACACCAAGATAAGGTTTCTGCAATAAAGGGAGGGCTTGTGTTGTAGGTGACCTTCTGTTTTAATCCAAACCGATTGACCATTTGATAAAGTGCACCGTGGTCGACAGCTGTTTCTGTATGACTACCATCTCGAGCAGAAAAGATCGTAAGGCCCAACTTGTACAACTCTTTCTTTCCAGGAGGAGGAACAGTGTGCTATAAACAAAGTCATCGACATCCACAGAAGATTGGATACATGTTTTGTTATCTGTTGGATACACAAGCGATGTGTGTGAATGTCTGATCGAGTTTTTGAATCAATGTGAATCCAACTATCCCACGTTTTTGATATAATGATCTTTAGCAGGCTGCTGCCTATTTCCTGTGTTATCCATCTGACTGTTCAGATGTCAGTATTGTGTATTCATGTTTCATTTGAGTTTTGGACTGTATGTGCAGAGAAGTGCAGTTTCTTTTTGTGTCTCTGCTGAATCTGTCACAGAGCAGTGTCTTCCATCGTGGAGACAGACGTCTTTTATTTGATCTTTAGTTGTGAGTGAAATTGTGGAAAAACCCTTCTCATCTACAGAGGCTGATTCTAGGCTTTTTTTTTAGTATCGGAATCATCTGCTGCAGACAGTTCCTGTTGTAAAATTAATTAAAGTCATCGTGGTAGCTATTTCAGGACTGTAGCTAATTTCCCTAATCCCACATCTAAACCAAAAACTGTTTTGGAAGTTTATTGACAAAAAACAAAGTCCCTGTTTAATTATTTTGACACTGAGATGTTATGTGTACCCACAGCTGTTTCCTTGGTTTCTATTTCTTTAAAACACTACTAAGAATAAAACTGCTTTCTTTGAAGTGTTAAATCTTTTTAAAGGGGTGTTGTAGTTTTTTCTCCACTCTGCTCTTTTGTGTGTTCTAACTCAGAAAAGTACATTCACCTTGTCATAACTGCACAATTAAAGAGTCCTTCAGTCATACTGAATATTTTCAGAACTAAAAAAAATGAAATATACTCATGTTGTATGTATCAAGACAAGAAAAAGAATGCAAAACCTTTCTTTGTGGGAATTTGAGTAAACATATAAAGCACAATCCCATACGTTTTTTCACAGAAACTACATCAGTAGAAAGTAGATTCTGTGTTAATGAAATAATTTCAACATTTTTGCCGAGCTCAGGGAGCTTTCACCATTAAGGTTTCATTGCCTCAGACTGCTCACGCCTAGTACAACTTCAGTGTCTATTCTGAACTTTAATAGTCAACTGGCATCTTGTCAAAAATGATATGGACAAATCACATGCTGGAAGCGCGTGAAAGGCTCCGTGTTACGCTGCAGAGCTCTTGTAAAGATTACAATTGTTCTGTTAAGTGTTTTTGAAAGATACATTTTATTTCTTTACACAAATTAGACAAATCTGTATTGATTTGATAAATCAGGCAGACATGGCCTTAAACATTTTTTGCATGTTTATTCATATCTAGATTTTAGAAGTGAGTGTGACCTTATTAAAGACAGTGATGTCACCTTTTTCCCACCTTTCACATTCTGTTCAGAATAACTTGGATAAACCCAGTTTTATTTCTGGCCTTGAAGAATGATCCAACGGTCAAATTTATTGAATATTAGTATTATTACTACAGGCACAAAATACTGGCAACTTTAATAAAATCCACAAATATTTGTATCAACCTATATTGGTTGAAATACTAAGCCAAACCTTTTCAAGTCTTTACAAATATAACTCATACATCCTTTAATATGAACAAAGGCATACACGTTATCAGTTCGTACTCCTCTCAGTGTTATTTCACTGAAACTGCTGCTAACTTTAACTATGAATTTATTTAAAGCACATTATGAGGTTCATTTCTTACAGCATTTGTAAGAATATCACCAATACATTCATTTAGAAAAAGCTAAGCTTTTCTTCCTACCAATACACAGCTACAGCCAGACCTCACTACCAACAAGTGCAGTGCAGAAAGAGAGCTGGTGTTCTCCAGAAAAGTTCACATTGTGAGTTTACCGCCGCCCAAGTCTGTGCAAACATTCTTATGTGAACAGCTGACTCCTCCTTTATGCCCACAGAAGCTCAATACAATTCAACATGCCTCCGTTCCTTCGTTCCGCTCGCAAGGTAACCCCAACGTTATTACTTGGCAGCTCTGGTTGACTTGAATTTTGGAATTTTTTGCTTATGAATAACCTGTTTTACACCGTTTGTACACTGTCACTTTATAAGAAGCTACAAAAGCATAAAATGTTCAACAAACAGTATGGACCAACATGTTTTGTCATCATTGTTCTCCCTGATTATTAAGTGCAGTATCTTGTGGCCCAAAAAGTGTCTCACAGGAGCCAATAATTCAGCAGCTCCTCATGATGTTGGCATGCTCGGTGAATTACAACACACCTGTAATGGAGCCCTATTAATCATGAATGAATGGGATCTAAAAATATGTCCTGACTCCTTAATAGTGTGACTTATAGTCATTCTGTAAACCTGGATGGACTTTTAAAATGGTCTGTTTCGGAAAAACAAGGGGCGAACAGGTGACGGTATCTCCATGAACACCTGTACAAAACGGTCTTAACGTTTTAAAGGCTGCATTAGAAATCTCATTAAAGGTCAAACAACGGTGAAACGCGTCACCAAAAAGAGCCTGAAATAGAAAACGTTCATTCCAATGACTGAAAATAAGTTAATTCAAGTTTCATAAAAGTACACTGACAAGAAAACTGTTTGAAGGGAGTCCGCTCAAACTGGTTTCCATCCTCTGAGCTATTTGCTCTGCAGCTCCTTCTGTGGTCTCCTCCCTGCGTCACAGGTCCCGGTGTGGAGCCGGAGCGCCCCCTGTCTGTGCAACGCACTCAGGGTCCTGAACTCCAAAGGCATGGTGTGAGGACTGGAGCTGGATGTGTACTCGTACTTTAGAGTGTCGTAGTAGTGGTATTTGACTGGTTTGCCCTGCGGGTCGAGAGGGAAGGGCCAGAAGCCGTAAAGATGGATCTCATCACAGAAGCGAGTGGCCATCGTGTACATGAGGAGCCCAGTGGTCGGACGCTTTATGTGGACGTTGTTGGTGAGCCAATACCTGTTGAGAAATACATAAAGTGTGTGATTGCCTGCATCCAATAAGGTAATAACTGCCACCTTGAAATACAGCGAAAGGAAGAATATACTCTCTCAGTAGTAAGTCAGTATTCATTAGCAGGCAACACTTCTCCTTCGGTAAAAGCTTCCTCTGAGTTTATATATATATATATATATATATATATATATATATATATATATATATATATATATATATATATATATATATATATATATATAGTGTGGAGCACACAGCGTGCAGCTGAATCCTAAGAAGTTACTCAAGTAAAAATGTAGAGCCTGCTGGATATGTTTCTCCGTTGTGGACCACCAAGCGGCCCCTTCAAGGACTACTTGGCTCACAGATAATCAATAAATGAGCTTTTTGCCCCTTCTTCTATTTCTTCAGTGGATGCACTGCAAAAATATCCCTCTTAAGTCATTTTAAAAAATCTTCATTTTGAATGAAGCTGGTTGATAAATTTAGAGAAAACGAATCATCTATGTAATACATATTCTCTGGTTCCAGCTTCTAAAATGTGTGAATTTGCTACCTTTTGTCTCTTTTACATATTCGTAGAATAAACGTCTTTGGTCTTTTTTTTTTTTACTGTAAATTGGACAAAATAAGCTATCAGAAGATGATAAAGATGATAGATCTAAGTGTGCCGATTTTTCTTCCATCAGTACAGATTGATAATAAAAATAATGGTTCCTTGCAGCTCTATTCTTAACACAGTAAAACTGGGTTATTCCACACATTTCCTGGCCAAAAACCCTTGAATGTAGTGCAGCCATCTGCACAGGAAACAAATAATATATATTTGTCTTGGATCTGGCAAAAAACATGCAATAATGGAAGTGAAAAATGATCTCACCCCATTGACAAAGCTTTTACTGCATGTTTCTTTGGTTAATATTTTATAATTACTTGTTCAGGAGGATATATTTTGCAGTATGCTTAAAAAAAAAGTAAAATAAACTGCAAACACTGCCGTTGCTCTGCACAATTGCAATCTTCTTCTTCAGGTGACCTAGAAGCAGCTATGACAGGGACATGTCAGCCACTGCCCTTAGGAGCAGCTTCAGGGACAGCCGGTCAGACGTTAGCTTGGCCCAACTTCATTTTCCTTTCCAGTCACTCGCCCATTTCTCCAGCCTCGAGGCTACTGCTGCCTCCTCTGGCAGTGCACGCTGCGGTTAGTGTGGAAGGTCACGTTGAGATGCAGAGGTTGTACTATTTAAAGTAGATACCAGCGGATGATCAGCATTTTAAAAAGCAGAGGAGACGGCCTAATTATCAGTGTCTGTCCTTGAGGCACATGACGAGGAGGTAAAGTTCAGTCTTACTGAGAAAATGACAAGGTCAGGGGGAGCGTTTATCCAGCAGCACTTTAAAAAGAACAAAGGCAACGGATTCATCGATGAAGAGATTTCAGGGAGATTATTCTCTCTTGGAAAACACTGACCAAACAGACGACAAAAATAATGGCCCAGTTCTAACCTTTTGTAATTAGAGTGTTAGTCGGGGCATACAAAATGGAATAATTTAGTCACTGACCAGAGGTTGTTAGGCTTTTAACAAAGCAGAAAAGATCCAGAGCAGAGTCTGATTGTGATGAGAGAGAAGCAAGAGCAGCAACACAAAATGCACAATGGGTTTTATAACAGCCAGAAAGCAGTGGAGGCTGTATTTCATATATCTGCTAATAAGAAAACTCCAGTTCTAAAATAAACAAATAATTAAATTATAAATGTCCTATCATATCACAGCTTAATAGCATATCTTACTTATATCATCTAAAAAAAACACCATTTAGACCAAACAATTAAGCGATATTCTTGATATTTTCAGAAACGCTATTATTTGCTTTCTTGCAGAAAGTTAAATGACGAACCCTCCTCACTGTCGCGCTCCTCTGACTTTATGTCTTGCACGACCGTGAGGTTGACAATTGTGGTTTTGAGTGAAATGTCATGGATCGTTATGATGTTTAATTCAGACATTTATGTCTCTACCTTTTTGTGTATGTCATGAGCAAATACCGGCAACACTAACGGCATTCCCAGAAGCCTCGGTCTCACTTTGTGTTAGGTGCTAATAAGCCAATGTGCTGCCTCTTACCCCCTGACAGCGTGGAGGAGGCGCAGCGAGGGGAAGGCGGTGCGGACGTCCACCGTGTGCAACAGGATGAGACGAAGGGCCCATTCCACGCGCTCCTCCCCGCCCTTGGCCATGAAGGCCGGGATCCACAGCACGCTGCCGCTGAGGCTCTGAAGCCGCTGCAGGAAGCGATCCCTCCACTCTTCGCTGACCAGGTCCTGGAAAGCCCGCTGCACCACCGAAGGGTTCATGGTCACCAAGTTGGTCCGCCACCCCACATCCCGAGAGTACTCCTCCACCGGTGCCAGGTTACACCTGAGAACAAGCCAAGCACACATCACTCCATTTCACTGTCAGCCAATGTGAAAGGACTTCCTTTGTTTCTTTGTTCTTTGATTTACATGTCTCTACCCCGCACATCTGCTGAGATAAAGCAAAGTTTCTTAAAACGTGGAACCATGCTGAGCAGCACAGCTTCAACCCCGCCTGTTATAAGAATATGAAAATGATTTGATTTAACTAATGCAGGATGTGAAGGCTCACTGAAGGGTTTGATAAATGTGAAAATGATTCATATGTTATGATCTCTAGTCACCAGACTCACAAGTGAGCTGAAATGAAAGCCACAAATATACACTTCAATCATACATGTCCATGATGGACCAGTTTTGATAGGTCTTTAATTTCATGAGCCGATTACGGTGACTGCTACTCTGCAAAGGTTAATTAACTTCAGACATGTACCTTTTCAAAAATCGTAATCTTCCGGCAGCTCACACATTACTAAGACGCTTTACTTAAATCTACCATCCCTCTGTTTGTGTCCTCAAGCTAGTCAGACCATTTGCAAGGCAGACATCTCTACCAGGAGTGAAACAGCAGAAATCCAAGTGAAATTCAGCAGAAAAGCAGCGTGGCATTTTGTTTATTGCCGTGAACCTCGGCTTCAGAGTAAATACTAGAAAACACAAAGACAGCAATTATCTTCCCGGCAAAGGAACTCTATTCTCGACAATGTGGAAGGAAAAAAAAAAACAGGAGTGCATGTTTTTAATAACTGAACATCTTCTGATGTAAAACCTCCAAAATATTAACAACACAATTCATTAAATTAAATTTATTTTAGTTTCATTGAAAACATTCCAAACCATCAGGGGTAGATGCATGATTTTCTCTGGACAGTAACTGACCATTACAGCTTAATGATCGCCATCAATATAACTGAGACAGCTGATGCACCTGCTTTAGAAAACAGTTTCATGCAGGAGGTAAACATGACATATATGCACCATCAGCTGATTCTATGCTCAAGTACACTAAATTATTCCATCACAACACTAAAATGATCTCTCACCCAAAAATACTGTCAACCTACTTTGTGGAAACCCAGCGTGGAGCAGAGAACTATACTTAGCTGAGGCATTATCCATCTATGTATCAGATATGTGGATGGCGGAGTAAATTCCTCAGCTTCTCAAAATGGCACATTCCCTGTTGTCCACCGTGGGCCAACTAATACCGCCATGCCCCGGTGTTATTATCATGCTGCTGTGGTCTAGAAATCATGACCTCTCCTCGTCAGCAAAACATTGCAGCACTTAGAGAAGACAAGATTCACTGACAACAGAATCAATTTGCAGAATAAAAAGGGACACAAAAAGGATTTTGAGGCCTATTCAGCCACCGATCAATTAGCTCTATGAGGTGCTACCACAGACAGCTACTTCCTGCTCTATTGATACAGCAACATTAGAGTAATTGATTTATTAGAGGCTGGTTCTCGCAGTAGTTACCTCTGCAGTGAGTGCATATTTTGATTGTTCAGCTGTGCTCAGAATCTCAACAAGAATATATATATATATATATATATATATATATATATATATATATATATATATGTATATATATATATATATATATATATATATATATATATATATATATATATATATATTCTGTTTTGCATCTTCCATTATAACACAAACTCAGACAGATTTATTTTCCTCTAATAACAAGTGAATAATGATAAATAACACAACTCATTGTTAAATGAGAGCAACGGTGTTCCTCTACCAAGAGCTGCTGGATGCAGAGGCCTTTCAAAATGTCAGTCTAATGTATAATCATACAATGAATTGCTGTTAGTCTGGCAGCTCATTTCCCATTTTAACTCATTAAAAAAGCTTTGACATCTTTTTCAAAAGTGCACTTACTATATTCCCAACTGCTGGAGCACCAACTCTAAACCTGAATTAAACCGAGAAAATAAAATTGTGATACTCTCAGTTAAGTGAGATAAACATAAAACTGAAACTAATGTAATAATCTATTTCAATCAGGGTCCACTTTGACTCGCGTGTGTTATGATTCATTTCAAGTGGAAGCCTTCCAACCCCATCATCACTTATGCAATTTCGGAGAGAAAAATGAATACCTGATAACAAAGTCGTGAGAGTCGATGTCGGGGCCGCAGCTGCTGTTGAGCAGAATCCCAGAGTTTCCCACAATGGCGCAACGCCTGTGATGTTGGTTCTTCATGGGGGATTTAGTTGGCAGGAGACGGTAGAGATTTTCTGAGATGTTGGTGGTGCTGTGGCGATCAAACACATAGTGGATGATATCTCCTGGTTTCAGTGTGCCCTTTAGAATAGAGATGTCCCGCTCTGGATCGAGAAACCTCAGAATATTCTTTCTGTGAAAATAGAAAGCACATGCTTAGTTGTGAAAGGCTCTGCTGAGCGGAGTGTGAAACGATGTCGGGTTAATTGCAGAGCGGTGAGTCTGATGCCTGATGAGGTTGGAGAGCGTCTTGTTGAAGGTCCAGTTGTTTGACGAGAGCTTGACGGTGGTATTGTAGCTCGGACTGTGATGGTTTACGTCGTTGCTCGGTCTCGTCAAAGCAGTCGGATCCACGTGTGCTGCAGCCTTTCTAAATGAGAACGGAGAGTGAACAGAGTGTTATTGGCACACTATTGTTGATATTTAGAGTTATGATCAATGAAAAAACAAAGCCTTGCTGGTATTTGGTCTTTATATTATACCTCTTTTTCCCTCCAATTTAAGGGTTATTATTGTTCCTTTCTGAAGCGAGGGTGTAGGAACAGAGGGGTTAATATAATATAAGATTAGGAAGCCCTCTGAGTAATGAATCGTAACCTTTACTCACAAACACATGTTGGTACTTGCTCAGCTTTACTCTTTTCTTCTGCTTGATACTTTTACTCCACTATATTTATTGTACCTTTGATTAAATGTATTTAACAGCTTTAGCTAATAACTACATTGAACAGTACGATTTTACATACAAAGATCACAATATAACATGAGTAATGTTGGTACTCTAAATACATGTTAACACTTATGTAGCTTATAATCTAGGAATTAAATTGTAATGGAGTATTTGACATTACTAATTTCACTTCGCTAACTTCATCAAGGCTAAATTATTACTCCACCGCTGACTTGGCTGCAATGAGGCTTAGAGTAATTTAAATGCAATAAAGTTGATTTTATTCAGCGTTATTCTTATGGCAGATGTTTTTGTTATCATGTAGATACCACCGCACGGATGGGTATTTATAGCAGCTGCCTTCTCGCTGTAAAAAGTAATGAGACGCTCTCTGTGAATGACTCACAGTCAAGGCTGCAAAGGAATCAAATGCCCAATGCCAACTATACAAATTATATCTGAAGACCAGTAAGACCCCCACTGTTGGTCTACCTCTATACATGCATTTGCATACACACGCATATACATGTGCGTGTGTGCGCGTAGGTGTGTGTGTGTGTGTGGAGATAATTGGATTTCAGACCTGTGCGGTTTAGGGATGAGTCGATGTAAGTTCATCTTCTTTGAATGTCCAGTATTTCTATGAGGGGGGGGGGTGGAATAAATATGCTTTAGATTGCATTATGAATCACATATTGCAGCATGAAGGCTTGGTTGATAATGGATTGACGTTTCAAGTCCTTCCTGTAATCATATCCTGTAACAATAATGCACCCACTGTACTCAACCCGGGCATGTGCTTCCATCTTTCAAGACAGAATATAGGTGTTGAGTGCGCATATAGTTTAAAAAAATTTTTTTAAGCAATCCACTGTGGGCCCATTTGCTGATGTAATGAGGAGAAATGGGGCCTTAATGGGGGCCCATTGTACTGAAAGGAGGTGTTCTTTTCTCCAGGCAAGGATGCAATCTTTTTAAGGGGTGTTAAATACACCATGCTACCAATATGCACTTACAGTCATACAATATCGGCCTATTTTTCAATCATGACTTTGTTCACATGTGATAAAATGATGACAAGCTGCCAGCTTGTCTTGAAGGAGTCAGAAACTGAAACCGAAGGGTGCTCCTCAGAGCTATTTTTTTTTTAATGATTGTGTTAAGCTGCATTCATGCAGAAGTGGAATCAGTTCTGGTTCTTCACTAGCAGCTAATAACAAACCAATATGACCTCATTACAACGTGAGCCACAGCCGAATAATTGCATTCAAAGCAAAATGTTCTCGCTGAAAGGCAGATGTGCGAATCCAAAAGCTTCACAGAGGAATACAAAAAGCCATTTAGGTGGCAGAGCATCTTTAAAGCGGGGATGATAATGATGAGAGGGGGAGAGGGATGTTACACTGTTGAGGTCTGGCTGCTTTTATATGTGACAGATTTGTTTTAGTCCTAAATTAAGAATGTCTTTTGTGCAGGTCAAACATAAGTGGGGCATGAGCGCGGCTTGAAAGATGTCTGCTGCACTGCTCAACGTCTCAAGGACTGAAAATGAAAAAGAAAAAAGAGAAAAGCCTCGTTTGTTTCCAATCTGTTGTACCCTCCCGCCCCCCTTCCCCTCCCCTTCACCTCTGTCTGTCTTTCTCTTCCCCCCTCACACACACGCGCGCGCGCACACTCTACTCTTATAGTGTAAATGTATCCCATCTCGCATGCAGGCTGCTGCAAGACAAATAGCCTAATCCTTGGAGACCCTTGGCAGGCTGCTGTCGGAACAGCTGCTGCTGCTGCACCCAAGTGTTACAAATAGAAACAAACCCCACATTGTCCAAATCCAACTCTAAACTTCTATTCAATAACGGCAACCGCTCTCATTTCACTCCTGTATTCTTTCCCACCCACCTCAACCACTTCACAGATTCAATCCAGTTAGGGAATAAACCTGCCGGACAAGAAAACAATGGAGACAGGCGCACACGCGCGGACACACACACACACACACGTATACAATGCATGCACATTACAGGGTGCTACTTACGCAGTTTCTTTCTCCACTTCTGCGATATCATCAATTATCAAAACCACAACCAGCAGCGTTACGAAACCGAACAACAGCCCGCGGAATATCAGCGGCATGGCTGAGGGGGGAGGGAGGGGGGGAGGCTGCCGCCGGGAGTCCCTCTTTCAGCAAACACTGAGGTACATTAACCTTCTTGTGTTTCCCATTTATAAATCCAAAATCCGCTCAGCCATCTCTTCCATTGTTCTTATCTCCGGAGTCGGACACTCCCAGGCGAGCGGCGGTGCTTTCTCCTCTCCAGAGGAAGGGCTGCTCGTGTCGGCTTCCCGGCGGGGCGACGCTGCTGCCGTCTCCGCTGCTCCCCCCTACTCCCCAGTCAAACTTTGAAAGCGTGCACCTCCACAGCAGCCTGCCGTGGGAGCCGCGAGACGGAGACCACACGCGGTCTTAAAGGCGCAGCGGCCCGCGACTCCATCTCTCTGGTTCCCTCTCCAGGTGTGTGTCGGCTCACCGCGAGACAAGGTGGAAACACCGCAGTGTAGCGGGACCGGCAGGGTTGCACCAAAAGTAGTAGGCTCGCGTCCGGTGGAGGAGGATAGCCTACATTTGGAAATAGAGGTCAAAGCGTCGTTGAAGCTCACGTGGCCACCAAACACAGAGAGTGAGCCCCAATCAGACTAGTGGCTCTAATGGGGGCATCTTTTAATAGCTCTGGTCACCAGTGGTGGAAACGAAGCTCAACATGAACGTGTCTAATTATTACTCTCCAGCACTGGTGAACAGAGCTAATAAAAGATGCCCTCATTTGATCCAGGACTTGTTTCTTTTAAATATATGTTGTGCTTCTACTATATTACATGCTATTTATTACTCCACTACATTTGTCTGACAGTTGTAGATATTAGTTACTTTTATGTTGTTCTTAAACTATGTATGTTACAGTCGTAAATCCCAAGCTCTTTTTTGCTCGTAACCCTTAAAAAACAGCACTTGACGTCTGTTGTCTCCAGTAGTTCCACCAAAGGCTGGTTTTACCTCTAAACTTATCAGATGGTTTAATTGAAAGAGCGGTTCAAGACCTAACAATGTCAAATTATCTCTAAATAGCATAAATTAAAGGAAAGTAAATAGAAATGTTTACGGTGCAATTTATGTTTCTTCTTCTTTCCAATCTAATCAATCACTAATGACCTTTCAGATGTGTCATGTGACCCGATGGATGGGGTCTGACCCCTATATTGAGAACCACTGGACTGAATTTAAAGTAGTTAAAACTAGCTCCCCCTCTAGCAGCTGCAACAATACTTGATCATTATGTGCTGAGGTAGGATTTTTAATGAAGGACTTTTACTTTTGTATATTTACACTGTTGTTGTTGAGCATTATAAATACTTCTTCCAAACTGATGGTTTTTGGTGCATTTAACAGTTTGGAGGAAGTAATTCTTCTTTTTTTTCATACAAAGAAATTAATGCAGGACACCACTATCATTAAAAAATGTTTCTGAAGCCTCTATTCACACTGCTCAGGGTATTCCTGTTCCTTTTGCAGGACTGCTGATCTTGGATAAATAAATGCATCAGACCATTTATCTTCGCATTACCGTCACTATGACCGGCTTTGCTGTGTCTACAATTTTTTTTTTCATCTATATTTTCTAAAAGCCTATGTTATCCTGAAAAAAGCTAGCTGGGCATGTTTTCTTGCAGTTTCCTGCTTCAATGTTTGCTTCACCTCGGGCTCATAAGTGTTAATGGTGGAGTTACACTTAACTTTCCCTGAGAGCAACAATGTACATTAACTAAGTGGCTTAATTAACGAATGATTAAGCATTGTGTATGAACACATGTTAAGATTTGAATTATATATAAGGTAAACACATTTGAGCATAATGGCCACTTTAAATATATATATATATATATATATATATATATATATATATATATATATATATATATATATATATAAATATATATATATATGAACTACACTGGAAGCCAACAGTTAACTAAAGCACGTGAGAAACATTCTAACAGTTTTTGTGTCAATACTCACGTCATGGATAACTTAAAGAAACAACAATAATGCAGTTTTCAGAGCATGTCCTATTTAAAGTAGCTACAGATCACATTGGACCTTTGTTCATCATCATCATCATCCTTCAGACTTTCTCTCTGTCCTGCTGATCCTCCTCCAATCTCCAGTCTTGCTTGTTAGACTTCATAGTTGCTTAAAATGAACTCAGATTTTGAGCTGAACCACAGGGGTTGTCACATGTTTTGTTTAGTTTTAGTTGCAAATGAAGCGTTAATCAGTTAAAGCAAATGTAAAATGTTAGCTCGGGCTTCCTCAAATTATATGCATATATATTAGCTACACAATTACATTTTATAGACACGGGTAAAGGGCTAATTTACATAAAGTGAAAAGTGCAGCTGAGCCTTACACTGAGCATAATGACATGACTCATATTCACCCTGCTAATAATATCTAATACTAATTCATACGTTTTGTATTTCTGTAGCACACTGAAGGGATGTGACATGTAAAATCTCACATTTTCATTCTCAATTTGCAGTTTGTGATCTTGTAGAAAATTCAGCATCCAGCAGGCTGAACTACCTCACTTCACTAGATTTATATTCCCTGAAACATAAACAGTATATCCCTCAACAGTCTGAGAAAAAAAAAAAACATGTCAAAGTTCTTCACGGACAATTTATTGCTTTGTTTTTTTTCTGCTGGGTTTGTTGTGCACAGTTCGTCTTACTGAAGCACCCATTAGACTAATTGGCGCTGCTTGATTGAAGGAGAATACTCTTGCCTGCAGCAGCTTCTATTTAGAGCTTGCTTCCCTTTTCTTTTGGTGCATTTTGACTCTCAACAAGGACACTTTTCCCGGAATCTCGTAGTCGCATTTTGTGTGTCTTTGATGTGACGAGTGTCAGGAGAGAGATGTGTATCAGAGAGAGATGCTCATTGAGGCAGATGCTGCTGATACTGTAGCAGTTGTCATACACCAGCTTTTTGTCTTGCTGAAGAGAGCCATTGTGCTATTATTAGACATTACAACCACAAGAACACACTGCACTCTTCTTTTTGAAAGTGTGTCACATTTGAATTCACAAGAACTTAGAAATTGTAACTATGGCATGTTGTGAAGCCAAACATTAACCTTTTTAATAAAGCTTTGATTCATTATTTATTGTTTACATGGAATCACTTATTTAGTTTATCCCACTAAGACTTTTGATTTAATGAAACTATGTGATTTATCCGGTCCAGCAGACTGTGTTTTGGTGTATTTCATAATAAGCAAAAATAAGAGATAATAGGAAAAAAGGGCCTTGACGCATGTTCGGCACTGAAACAAAAGACTTAGTTTTGGCTCAGTTGCTTAGAGCTGCAGAGGGGCTTCAGATTTCATGATTTCTGATTCATTAAAACATTTCAAGTACACATTTCTCGGATCAGCCTTTAAATTCCCAGTAGATAAAATGTGCACTGTGTAACAGCAGCAAGCACAATAAACCAAACCCGCGCTGAGCCTCTGCAGCTGTGACTCAGGTCAGCCTCTAGTTGGCTGAGTGCAGGTGTGACAGGTTCTTTGTTCAAACATTGAGGGTGACCTTTGAAATATTTTGGGAATGTGGCTACAAAGAAATGTCATCTCTTATTATATGGACAAAATGTTACAGTCAAGGCTGTGTATAAGGTAGTGTAAGACCGCCCATGATATCAGGTGCAGAAGCAAAAAGGCAAAAAACGATCTAAAAAAAAAAAAAGATGATTCATTAAGTACAACCACAAAGCTTCCATTAGGTAACACAGCAGCTGACAGGAAATTTAATTTGCTTGTCAATACACTGTTTCAGGCTTTATTTTTTGCCTAGAAAGGGTCGACAATATATTTGGATGCATCGATTGTCATGTTATTTTCACAGGTCGATCAGACAGCTGCAGCTGATCCAGATCCCTAAGCCCAAGAGTAGTCCAGTTCTCAGATCTTAACACTGGCTTCCTGTTTGTCAGAAAATCTATTTACTCAACTACAATGGAGTTGAAATGTCAATATGTGGTTGAGGTGTAGACTTTCAGCTTTATTCAATGGACATAACAAAACTTTACATTAACGGATTTACAACAATTTTCATTCAGAGGTTCAGAAGTAATTGGACAAAATAACATAACAGTGAACACAATGATTATTTTTAATACTTGGAGGAAAATCCTTCCACCCATAGTCACCAAACGCTGAGTTTCTTCCCTTGAGATGCTTTGCAGGTCTTTACTGCCGCCTCCTTCAGGTGCTTCCTGCTTTCTGCTTTCAGTTCTATCTGAAGTAAATGAAAAGGATGCTCACTTAGGTTGAGATTAGGTGACTGACTTGGCCATTGAAGATTATTCTATTTATGTGCCTTGCGAAGCTCTTGGGCGGTTTTCACAGTACGTTTTGGGTTCATCTGGACTGAGAAGGGTCATCCAATCAGTTTTGCTGCATTTGGCTGAATCTAAATAGTTTGTAAAGCCCGAAACACTTTAAAACTTCTATCAGCTGAGACATCATTAATCATCAGTGACCCAGTTCAGTTGAGAAGCTAGCCCATGCCACAGCACTGCCTCCACCGTGTTAACCAGATGATGCGGTTTGATCAGGAGTCGTTCCTTTCTTTCTCTACACTTTTTTCTTGCCATCCTTCTAGTACAAGTTTATCTTGGTTTCATCTTTCAAAGAACCTTTGTCTCAAACTGATCAGTCTTCTTCAGATGTTTTCTGGAGAAGTTTGATCTGGCCGAGCTGTTTTTCAGTGTTCCCAGTGGTTTGCACCTGATTTTAAACCTTCTGTTTTCAGATTAATGAAGGCGTCTCTTGATTGAAGACTTTGACAAAGACACGCCTTTCTCCTCCAGAGTATTATTGAGCTCAGTATTCATATTATGAAGGGTTTTTCTACACCAAGGAAATAATTCTGCTGCTGCGTCTTTTGGACCTTTTGGTGTTGGTGAGCTTGCCAGTACATTCCTTATTTTTAGGGAGGTACCAAACTGTTGATTTGGTCAATCCTCATGTTTCTGCTATCTGCCTGATAGGTTTGTGTAGTTTGTCAGCCTTTTAATTAAAATTATATTATAAACTTTTTATCTGCTTAAGGCCACATTTACACATAGCCAGGTATTTACAGAAACAAATATTCCTGCCCCTCCGTTTTCAGAAATAACGTCGTACACACAAGATCGTTTTCCAAAAAGTTTCTATTTACGTGAACCCACATAAATACGCCACCAATCAGTAAGCAAACGATTAACAGAGGACGCTTGTATATATATATATGACGTGATGCATTTTCAGTTCATACGGTGACTCCGTTTGACCTAGAGCACACGAAAACAGAGTTTTCATAGAACTCCAGTTCGGACGGAGTTTTTAGAAACGATCGTTTTCCGTTAGAAAACCTCCGTTTTTTGTAAATGAAAGGCCAAACCGCATGAATACATATATGCGTTTTTCCCCTGTGTAAACGGGGCCTACTTTGTCATGAAATAATGAGGGAACAGGCCACACCTGTCATCAAACCATTTGTAAGATACTTGTCCAATTACCTCTGAAAATGTGGGGACTGTAAAGAGGGTTGTAATTCATGAACGGTTAATGCAATAGTTTTATTCTATCCATTGAATTAAAGCTTAAAGTCTACACTGTCATATTCAAAATCTGTGTAAAGAGGAAAAAAAGAACAATTGTGTCGCAGTCCAAATACTTACAGTATGACCCTGACAGAATGAACACACACACACACACACACACACATATATATATGTATATATATTTATATATATACACACACACACACATATACATTATATATATATATATACACACACACACACACACACACACACACACACACACACACATATATACATTATTTATTTATTTGTATGTTAAAAGCTGTTTGAAGTTCAGCAGTTTTCATTTAAAGAGTAGCAGTCTGAAACAAGGCATTAGAAATTAGAAACCAGGTGGATTAGATGGATCTTTTACAACCTCTCAATATTCTCACAGGCTCCTTTCTAAAAAGTGAGTGAATGATAAAAGATTCCATAGAAGCTTTCAATGTGAATCAAAACATCAGAAGTCTGTGAGCTCCTATCTTTTTTTCCAAGTCAATATTTCATCTTACAGAGTGAGCACTTAGTACAATATTGAGAATGTGTGATGCAGTGGCGTCCCTCGGCTAACAAACAACCTTTTTTCTTTTTTTAAAGATCACATCCTCAAATTATGGTAATCTCATGTGGATGCTTCCACAGTGTTTTTGGACAGGTTTGAGTAACAATTATAAATATATATATTTTTAAAAGCCACTACTTTGGCTTTGACACTAACACCTCCAGGTCGCACGAGACGTCATTCACCCAAAACAGCGTGAGGCAGCAGGCACACTTCACAACAGCTAGCTGCTGTCTTTGGGTAGTAGCACAACAAGATTTCACAAAAAAAGATTTCGATATTTTCCTCCCAAAGGTGGTCAGGAATTAAAGAGGTAATGGGAATAGAAATGATTTAAAAATGTATAATTTCGAAAAGAGTGTTGCAGCTGGAACTACTAGAGGTAAGTAGCTGCTAGTTGATATTACATGGGAAAAAACGTTCTGTTATTATTAGCATCTGTCTGTAAATGCAATTGTAGTGTGTGAGAATTGTGTACCTACAAATAATGAAGCTTGGGCTTCTTCTGGACGGGAAAGTAGCTAAAGTTAATGTGAGGGTATAACGTCCAACCATCTTGTTTATTTTCTTTTTCATGAAATGCCTCAATTCAATTCAGTCTAGAAGAGCAGGTACCTGTAGGGTATGTGGAGAGTGTTTCTATGCCTAAAAATTTTGGCGCGCGCATCTGCTAGACTTTTCAAGACTAAGCTCTGTATGTGTCAAAATCTTAGAGACGCCTCGGGTGTGATGAGCCGTGAATAGACTGAACTATGTGGTCTTCCCTTTATGCTCTCGCCTCAACACTTTTTTAAAAGGTTAATGAGGGTCTGACAAAAAATAAAGAATTCGATACAATGTAGAATAGATTAAAGTTGAGTATTCATCATAAAATGTACCTTGTAGTTTATGCATAACACCTCGTTTATTTTGTATTTATAGTGTTCTTTACTCAAATTAATCTTGTTTTGTTTCTGCCATGTCCATTACCCTGATTGGACAGAATTTGTGTCTTTTGTTGCGATCTTTTTTTGTGTACATGCGTTAGTTGTGTGGGTTCATGACATACAAAGCCAAAAGAAACCAAACACTGGACAAAGCAGGTCTCTGAAATAAATAAAGTGTCAAAAAGACTGCAAAAACACTCACATTTGAATTTCTTTTCTGAAAAATAATTTATTTCCAGAGTAAAATAAATGATATGTTGCCATACAAAAAGTGTAAGAAAAGGGACAAAACTTGAAATGCAGAGCGATCAGTAGAGTAACAGGTCGTACAGTGTGTGCCGAGTTGCGTTAAAGAGTTCTTCAAATACACGTCCAGGAATAGATTCAGTGTGTTCAGTGTGTTGTGACCTTGCACACACAAACCCCGCTGTAGTATTTCTGTATGTTCTTATCCCAGAAGAGGGTTGCACAATTTAAAAAAATAAATCCAATGACTTTGGCAGATATTGCATTTGCGATAAGATTTGTGATATTATTGGGAATTATATTTTTTTAACATCATCATTCCTGTCTGTCCTGAAAAACACAATAAAATGATTTATGGCGTGCTTTTTGCGGGGCTCTGTACCAAACCATGAGGTTTTCTTAAGTCTGTAGAATAGGATACATCTCTGCAGGCCAACAATATTCAATCTGAAATTGTATTTTGACACTTACAAATATTGTGTGGATATTGTAGCCATATTAGAATTTGGATAAAATTGTGCAGCCCTATTCCAGACATTATGGTCCTAGGTTGTTTTTTTTCTTTGCCCCAACAATGCAACATACTATTTTCATCGCTATGAATTGTCCCAAATCTTCTGTGACATCAGACACACACATCTCAGACAATTAGATTAGATATAATTTATACTGTCCTTTCAAAAATAATCTAAGAAAACATTCTGGGCCTAATTAAACTAATATATTACTCCCAATCTCTTATACTTGAATGTCCCAAACTCTTGTTAGCTCTTTCACAAGGTGCAAAGGTCAAAAGAAAATATAATTAACATTCTTATTTGAATAATCCCTTATTAAGACGTGTTAGGCTGGATAAACTCTGCAGATGTAAAAACAAATAATAGAAATGGAAATAAAACAAACCGCTATAATGAAAAACAAACCTGCAGTCTGAAACAAAACTAGTAATAAACATGTATCATTTCTGAATTGCACATTTGCATCTACGAGACCAGACTTCACAGTCTTGTCTCAACAGTATCAAAAACAGTGGCTGTGTTCCAGCAAGAGAACGAGGAACTGAACAGTGCACGATGACATAAACACCACCTTGCTGTAAGGTACTAGACTGAACTCTTTGACAGGTAAAACATCTAGTAGGCCACTATAATAACCCAGTCAGGGTGCTTCTGTTCTCTTCTTGCAGAAAACCTTCCTGCATTGAAGTCAAATGCATTAACGTAACTATTAGTTTGTAAACACTTGGCAACTTTTAAATATGAATAACTGAAGAACAGTCCAACTTTAGTTTTTCTTATCATATAAATCTCATTTTTGAGAGAGTGACAGACAGAACACACAGTGCACTGACTGAAAGGAAACTGTCATTATTCACACAGAACACTGGAATCATGACAGGCCTAAAACAATATGGCAACTAGTTATAATAGCATCATGTCCATTCACTACTAATCAGCTAGGACTGAGCCTGACAGTACTTTAGTCTGTCCTCTACCACCGAGTCAACACAGGAATTCACCGGTAACACTGGACAACACCTCGCTGATACGTAAACGACTAAAATGGACCCTTGAAAGTTTACCGAGGACACGGATCGCAGTGGAGAGCAACGCCACCTGTGACGGGCCGTTAAATAGATTGCCTTGCTCCAAAAACAAATTTGTTTGATCCTTTCAAGAACATTTAAATAAAATATTCCTTTGAGAGAATATGAATGTCCACATTGTCCTTTTCTTGCGTAACAAACTATAAAACTGACTCCATATTTTCACAAAACTCGTGGTTCTCTAGGTTGTATATAAACTTTGTCCGGTCTACTGGTTTGGGGCCGTCTGTGAGAGAGGGGTAAAACTCAGTGGGCGTCATGTAGCCCTCGTTACTTTTGATGTACTTCTTGTAGTTCCTGCGTAAGCAATACCACGTGGTGGCGTAGAGGAGGAAGGCGACGCCCTTGAGGATGATGGCGAGGCTCACGTACAGATGCCGGTAAGCCACGTTGTCGTACAGCAGGCAAGCGCCCCGTTTGCCGCATTCTGAACTCCAGAACAGGCAAGTGGAGTCGATCCCAGCACCAAATATCAGAGGAGGGGGGATGAATCCTGTTCAACAGAAACACGGACTGAGCCCACATGGTGTTTTCACAGGAAAAAACAATTTATGAGCAATTTGGGTCAATATAAAATAACTAGGTGGCCTTTTTCCTCTCTTTTCTGGATTTGTCTTGTTCAATGTTTATTGAAAAAGACAAATTATTTTAAAAGAAAAGTGTCTTTGGGGGCGGGGATATATTTATTCACTTTGCTACATAGAAATTCAGATAAGATTGGTACCACTGGCTCTTTTTGAAAGTAAATCTTTTCTCAAGTTTCTCTCAAATCCCAAATTCCTCCAACAGATGCAAAAGAAAGTTTGGAAAATAGGGAAATTTGGGTCGGTTAATGTTATATTTAACACAAATATGTGATATCATTTTTTTTGCAATATATTGAGAACTACGTTCCTTCCACATCTTAAAACACAAAGACAGTAAAAGATAACATCTCTTTTATGATCTGTAGTAGACCTGCGTGTTTCTAGATAACTTGATTTAGTCCTCCTTAATTCCATTACTCCTCCCACTAAAACAGGCCTCGATTGACCTGAACTGCATTGCTGGTATTATTCCCACACAGAGACAAATCAGATCAACCGAGCAGCATTGGAGTTGATGGCACTAGAAAAACAAATGCATGTTCAGGTCGATTGAGGCGCGTGTTGATGGGAGTGACGAGGCTATCTGAGCACGTCCCAGTGAGCTCTCTGAAACCTAGACGCACTCAACGGGTAATGCGGCAAATCAGCCAAGTGTGAGTATTGAGACATAGTATAGCACAGTATCTGAAATGAATGTGTTATCTGATAAAAGCTCTTACCGAGGAGCCGCAGCAAGAGAAACAACACTCCAAGTGCATACGATTTCAGCTCAGGGCTCACAGTCCTACACGGGAAGCAAATAGAATAAAACACAGTTTTGTTGTTGCTACTAGATTTGATGGAAGAACACACATATCCACAAAGGCTGCACACACACTCATACGTTTATATCAAACATACCTGATTAGGATGATAACAGAGGGCGTCTGGGCCATGGCGCCGATCAGGCTACAGGCACAGATCACACAAAGGAAGATGAGGAAAGACTCCTGGCAGCCCGGCATTGGACATTTTCCCGGCACGGCTGTGGCCAGTTCACTCTTGGAGGAGACACAAGTGCATCCCGTCAGGTTCTGGGAAGAGAAGAATGCAAAGCTTCATTAAATAACTATTTAAAAAAGAACATGGAAATCAAATTACAGGGAAAACATATGGATGCTTTTTCACAATTGTCAGGGGACGCCGGTATTAGTTCAGTACAATTAAGGGAACTGTACCTTATATCTCCACATAAAAAAATAAAAGTAGTGCTGCAGCATCAAGTCTCTTCTGCATGCATTTTAAATCTATTAAAAGACACTATTCTCATCTGTTGAAAATCACATGCAATACCTGACGACAGGAGAGTAAAACACAAGTACTTTTATTTTCTTGAACTTTAAAATCAAAGCACAGTTAAAGAGGTTCAAAACAACATTTTCATCATATGTAATTCATTTGCTATTACACTTTGAAGATTACCGTTACTAATCGCTACCACAAGACTTAAAAAGGGTAAAACCTTGGAGATGTTGGACGAGGTCTGACTGCTGCCCGTCTGGTTGCAGCCGGCCAAGCAGGCTGACAGGTAGGTGACCCCGTTGGAGCCGCACACGGGGCCGATGGAGGAGGTGAAGCAGTTGCAGTGACTGATGCACGAAGCGTTTGGTTTCTCGCCCACCCGTAGTGTCCTGGACAGTGACAGAGAGAAACCTGAGCATCCACTCCAACAGTGAGAGCCAACCATTTCTGTATGTGGCACAAACTAAATGGAAGAAGCGTTTTTTTTCTTTCATTACTGACACTATGGTTCACTTTTAACATCTCCATGGAAACTGCACGGCACAGATAACCGGCTCTTGAGCAGTCTGGGTTCAGACTACTGGATCGAAGAGTAGTGAAGTCCTAAAGTCAGCACTTCTACAAGCCCACTACACAGACAGAAATACTGCTTCCACATGGAAATAACAAGACATAAAAGCAACTGTGTGGCTGCGTATTTTTGAGAATAGACCAAAATGTGTGCATCAAAACCAGTTAAGTGTGTTTTTATTAGGGCAGTCATTCTAAAAAAGAGACCTAATGTAGATCTTAACTATGGGACATATTACTTACTGGAAAGAAAATGCATATTATTCACCCTGGGCCCATGAAGACCTCCCACTAACACAATGGAAAAAGGAGAGGCTCAGTGCAAGAATAAAATTAATCTATAACAGCCTCTTGTTAATCACTTATCCACTGGTCCAAGACGTTTCCATGGAACACAAAAACCAAGTAGTTCTGTACTTTGCGATAGTAATTGAGTGATAATGTATGCATGTGTGTAAAATGTGTCCTTTTAGGATATATATACACTGTGTAAAGCATCAGTTATTCTCTTAGTTGTACTTCCTCTTCTCCTTCCATCCTCCAGCTCAGGCCTACGGTGTTTGATACAGTGATAATATTATGTTAAGCGTGATAATGGGCGCAGCTAACAATCATTTTCATTACCAATTAATCTTTTCATTATCTTCTAGATCAACTGATTTAGCATAAAAATCAATGCAAAATGCCTTTAATATCTTTTTTGTATTTCCTCCAACAGTCGAAATCCTGAATACATTATGTGTATTTTAATTGAAGATTGCGAAAACCCTGTTCAATACTTTAGTATCAACTAGAACCAAAGAATTCTTCCCATTTTCTTTTTTGGTATCTGCATCAGGTATTAACCACTAATTAGAACATTTCAAACAATTTCTAGCTCTCGACAAGAACAGGCAACAATAAGTATAATTCTTTATGACTCATGAATATGAAAGCGAATGATATGTCCTGTTGCATAACATGTCAGCTCGATCATGTGACTGATTCAGGAAAAACTGTTGCATTCATTTTCAGTCTCTGCAGCACGGAAGAACACAAGGCCACTTTCTGAATAGAAACGATATTACCGGACTGCATTAGATGACAAAGTTATTTGAATAAAAAGTAAGCCCACAGTGCTCCAATGACCTTCAGTAATAACAATGTATATTTATACATTTAGACCCTTTGCTGCCAAGGTTAGAAGACTTTATTGGAGGTGAATTGCAGTGTTACTTTTCACTGCTAAAATGTTGTTTACCGCTTATGTTTATTTATTAGAATAAGTGGGTCCTCATTTTAGGACACACATTTACAATCTAGGTTCTAAAACCTCCCTGAAATATAATAAACTAATTACATTATCGATGGTTTACTGCTTACATGTAGTCTAAATGTATCTTACTTTGTTGAATCTAGATGAATTTAACTAACTTTCTCCGGTGGATTAACTGTTGAATCTAATTTTACATACAAGCGGCAGGTGATTGGTCAGTTGTTAAAATAAATTGTGGCTAAACTGAAGAAACATTGCAACATGGTGAAGAAGGGACCTGCTCCACATGTGGATATGAAGGCCTCATTGTGAACGAAAGAAGACACAGCCATTCTTGATTAGCCCCCATTATGGAAACTAATGGAAACATAGTTGTGAATAAAATATTCAATTTCTGCGAATAAATCCACTTTAAGTTACACTCTGGTCCTTAGAGGCATCATCTGTCGAACTAATCCAGTTTAAAAATCTGGATTTGCGTTAGTCGTTTCAACGTAAAGTGTTGAATTGACTGTAGAATTTAATTTTAAGCAAGATTCATAGACAAGACAGTGACCACAATATGCATTATAAGATCTTCTTGTTACGGAAAAGGAATGTTCTCACATTTTCTCTATGAAATGACTGGTCATGTGTCTTGTAAGCAACATTTAGCAATACATGTATTATAATGAATGTTTTTCCTGCTTTCCTCATCTCACAACCACTCAGATATATCTGTGTACTGCGTCAACCTGTATGCAGCGTTTAATACAAATAGCTGCCATCTAGTCGGCCTCTCTCTTACTCGTTGCCGTATGTGACCGTCACTCCTGCGACGGGGCCGGTGTCGCAGCCCAGGAAGAGGAAGGAGATGTAGCACGCTGTGGAAATCATGTTGACCAGCATGGCCATGCGGATGGCTCCCAGTGCCGACAAGTTCAGCTTCTTCACCAGCAGGCCGCCCATGAAGATCCCCAGACACGCACATGGAATGGCCGTCATACCTTGAAAATAAAGTTGAACCTGTTTATTATGCTGCACATAGTATGCACATAGTATATGTATTATGCTAGAGAACTACACATAGTATGTGTGCACTCATGACCGTTTGCTCTGGACACCGACCTAACAGCTGATTCGCTGAGGATGTGGTGAGGTTAAACTGCTGCTCGAGGTATTTCCCCAGAAAGGCTGCGAAGCCAGCCACGACTGCGATCTCCATACAGGCCGCCAGGACGATGCAGGTGAACACAGGGTTTGACAGGAGGTGCTTGGTCACCTTTGGGATCACTAGTAAAGAAATAAAGGATGGAAATAAATATACTCGCATGTTGGTCAGCAGGACAGACAGGATCCTCTTGTTGCCTTTGAGTCTGTTTTGGCACCTGCTAACCTAATATGATTACATTATTTTAACAATCAAATAACATAATACTAATATATAATATTATAGTGGACCAATAACTTGATGGATAATTCAGACATTCAATGTTTTTCTTGGCTACTTTTGGACCCTCTGCATCGTGAGTACTTACATTTTGCTGATAGTACTTTTACTTGTGTAATGTTTCTCGGGCAGTACTTAATTTGTGATGGAGTACTTCTACTATTAGTATTACTAAATACTAAAGTATTATTACTTTTTTCACTCCGTTTAACATTTTAAGTGTTATTCACATTTCCAAACATAGGGAATAAATGAATCAATATGAGTCAGTTATTTTCCTTGCATTACAGCACTGCAGCGCTACACTGGATCTTGCACACTCACCCCTGAGTTGCTGACAGCAGGTGGGGCTGTTTGCAGGCTCGTGGTTGCGTGCAACCCCATTGCTGGGCTTTGGAGTCTCATAGTCTGCACTCGGAGAGGGAGGAAGCATAACCTGCTCACTGTCAGCCCCCTCCTCTCTCTCGCTGGTCGGAAGTGACTGTGGGAAACCAAACATGAAGAGAGCTGAGCAGAAGAGTAAGGCACCACACAGGAGGAAGCCGGCCCACCAGGCCCCGATCCACCACGGGTCTTCTGGAGTGATGTCCAGCTTATCTGTGGAAAGGAACAGCAGAGGTCAAGGCACACGCACACGCACACGCACACACACACAACACACACACACACACACACACTTGAACTCACGAACGTCAATGAAGATAGCATCAACGTAGAACTTAGTGCAGAGGGAGCCAAGGATGAACCCACAGGCAGGCCCGAACACCATAGTAGAAAAGAGGATTCCTGCACGGAAACAAACATCAACTTTACTGGTTTGTTTTGTCTTATTTAATTCAACTCACACTTAAGACAGACAGATATTTTGACAAAAACAAGCTCAAATGTACAGATTCAATAAAACTGCTGTGAATATTGAACTGTATGTCACCAGCCAAAATCTAGAGAAGCTCTTTTTAAAACACCTGAAAAAACAAAATAATGGATCCTTTGTACAAAAAAAAAAAAAGGTCACATATATGACATAGATAATATTTGAACTTTGCCTATCCTACGCATCAGGAGGAGTGGGTTGCCGTGAAGTGCTCGGGGAGCAACTTGGGGTTCAGAGTCTTGCTCTAAGTCGACATGTGGACAGGAGAAACAGGGGGATTGATTGAAGGACAACGTGCTGTCAATCAATGTCCCCATACGGGTGATTTCCATAAATAGCATCACCTTTTTGCACATACCGTATATTTCTGATGAAATGTAATGCCTGATGTTTACTATTTGTATTGAGTTTTGTTGTGTTTATATTTTAAACTTAATTTCAGCTTTATGTTTATGTGGCATTTTCCAGGAGGTACAGTGTGAAGCAAGACCACACAGGGAAACATTTTGGCTGTCATGAAAGATCAAATCAGCCAGTTAAAAGCACAGGGCAAGTGCAGCGGCTGCAGCAAGCAGTGACTGTACACGTTATGATCACATGGCTCAGCCTTCTCACCCTCGCAGGGTAATGCACTGCACAAACAGATACGAGCCCACACTGTGATGACGACACCTGACAACTAAAACCAGCTGTTTCATCCCAATCTGCTCCAGCGGGCAGCTGGAGATAAAACGTGGGGCTTGATTTTAAAATCCTCATTAGAGCGCTGTCAGCGGGGTGAGAGTCTGGCGCTGTGACTGCGGGCAGATAATGAAGACTCAAAGCTCAATTTGGGAGAGTCAGTCTCTCTGACTGCATGTCCTGGGATCTAAGGTAATATCAGTCTGCACTGTTGGACTGTATATGGCACGCGACAAAACCAATCTTGTTCTTAATTTGCGACTCACAAGAAAACCCCATCAATGCTAGCTAGAAATTAGGCATAAACAAATACCATAAAATCATCTCTGCTGTTCCACTTCCTCCTCTGGCCTCGACGCATCAGAAACATCCAGTTTTACTGGCTGTAGCTTGGCCTGCGCATTTCTGCTATCAGCACAGAGCCTCCAGCGAGATGTTTGAATGCCGGGAGCAGCCACTAAATGAATAAACGCGGAAACTGTGACTAAGCTCTGTAGGACTCTGCGAGTGCTGAGAATGAAGGCACGGTCTGCTTCCTGCCTTGACCACCCACATAGGAAGGGAGTCCACACATTGTCGCCTCATTCACACCATAGTTTATTCTTCACATAAAGGAAATGGCTCACAAATTTATTAGGTGCGGCTCCCTCCCTATAATGTGGTATCATCAGACTAATTTAGGCAGGACGAGGAGTAAAACAAAAGAAAAAGAGCTTTCATGTTGGGATTGGAACATAATGCTTATTTTTCTTCTTTTCATAAACATTCAGCTGAAACATCTTCGTGGTTGACAGTCAGGACGGAAATGAACAAAGATACAAATATGTGTCTGAGGCGCCAGTACTTTCTTTGTCGTATGAAAATAAATACAATTTCCTCTTCTTACAGTCCGAATTAAAGTCTGAAATCAAAGTTTAAAACTACTAAGCTCAAGATAAAAAGTGTTTAACAGAAAGGGGGATTCACACCCACAAACACACAGGAAAAAGCCGTTGTGGCACATTGGGGAGTGTTCACTCGACACCAATGAAACCGTGCAGTTTACCAGCACTTTCAGGAAGGAGGGCTGCAGTCCCTGTGTGCACAGCAAATTTGCCTGTGGTGCTGCAAATGAGGCCTCGGCACTCTCAGTGTTGAGTGTTACCTTAGAAACTGAGTGTTTTTTTTCTCGATGCAACAACATCAGAACTTCTTTCACCACAGGAAACCTCAAAGAGGAAATTCAGTTTGTGAAATCACCTTGCAGGAGACGACTGCTCAGCTGGCCTGCGGATCCACGACCACCGAGTGTATAAATGCTTCCAGAGACGTCCGTGCCAACGTCTGGTTCTCTGAGAAGCGCTGGCTTCTTGATGATAACATTATAGCACAGCGCACGTGGTGGAGATCACTAATCTATGAGAAACCATGCATGCTTATTAATCTGTTGCTTCCGCACAAGAAACAAGGCGTACACAATTCTTGAATTGATGATAATCTGCAAATTAAATATTTATATATGTTTTTTTTTATTAAGGTCAAAGCCAGCAGAGGGAAAGAATGCAGTAAATCGAGTCTCCCACATTGGGATTAAACTGGCATGAACATGAACTGGATCATGTAGTCAAAACACAAGCAAAGGTAGAAGTCCAACATTGCTTCAGTATTGTTTCTTTCCCAACCGGCGCCTAATCTTCTTAATGTGAGGTGCTCCAGATAAAAAAAACAACTTTATTTTTAACTCTTTGAGAGCTGCTATATGTTAAATGACAGACCGTCTGTGTCAAATTCTTCAGTTTGGCTTAAAAGAATAGGCCAACTCTATTTCCCAAAATGTCATAATATTATTTTAAGGTAAATTCTTCTGTGTACAGACAGAGCTGAGGGGATAAACAGCCTGTGACCACAAAGCCGACGTTAACTGTGAAGGATTCACATGGTCACACACCGATAAGTTGGGTTGTGTTATTACAAACTCCTTACTGGCCACAAGTACTGAAATGATTCTTTCTCTGTATGATATTTTAAATAACTAACCTTTGATCTCAGGTCACAGATAAAAAGACAACTGTGCACCCGTACAATCCGGAAAGGGCCGTATTTCATATTTGTCCCGACAGGATTAAGCTGAAGCAAAAAAGTTAAGTACATTAAATCTCCATGAAGGACCGTACACGACCACAGCCGTGGGTAATCTTTGTAACACGCTGCTTTTCTAAAATGCCTCAAAATCCCTTTTCCCTTCCAGCGGTCCTGTTACACGATAAGTACAAAACAAACTAATTTGTTCATGTTGCTGTTCGCCCGAGCCTTTTAGTATCCTGTGAATTATACTCTCAGGGGAGCATGTCAGATGTAATTCAATAACAAAGCTCCACTCCATTGTTTTTGTTTCCCTCTAATTTGTTTAGAGAACAATTGAAAAAGCTGGGAAAGCTACTGGTCATGGGGCTTGTCCTTTTCCGGATATTCATTAACCCACAGATGCATCCCATATTCTTGATACTTTGAGAAGTTGACTCAATGTAAAAGTTGAATATAAAAAACACCCACGAATTCCATTGAAAATACCACGCAGGGGACGCTTTCGTATCTTGTGCAAACTGTAGATAATTCACATGAAGCCCTTGTGGTTTAGCACAAGTGGAAGGTCCCTGACGTCACACTATGCATCTTCACTTGAAGAGCGTTCCCACAGAAATATGCTAATTGGACTTGTACTTGTGTTGCTCTTTTCTCGTCTTCCGACCACTCAACCGCACTTTAACACGACGTGTCATTCATCATTCACACATTTACACTCATTTATACACTGATGGCAGGAACATGCAATGTGCCACCTGCCCGTCAGGACTATAACCATTCATACATCACAGGGACAGCAGGTTAAGTGTCTTGCCCACGGTGACATCAACATGGATGAGCACAGCAGGGAGGTGTGTGTGTGTGTGTGTGTGTGTGTGTGTGTGTGTGTGTGTGTGTGTGTGTGTGTGAGGGGCGGGGGGGTGAACCACCGATCCTCTGATTGAAGGGCGACTCTGTTCTACCAGTGAGCCACAGCCGCTCCGGAAGGACGGAGGAGTTTACAAAGAACACCGCACTGGTCATTTAGTTTTTTTTGTTAAATATGTGGCCACATACAAGCATCTCCAGCTTCTGGCCTTTTGTAATGGCTCAGCCAAAACACCATGCTAAGATTAAGCCGTAATAGAGGGATGATAACCACGACAGGCCGATGTAATGCCACTCCACACAGACACAAGATCCTCTACAAAAGATAATTGGCATTTAAAAAACCCTTGTCCCAAAGTTACATTTCTTTTGCGATCGTCAAGAGCAGGATTGATATAGTAATCCAGCGCAGCATGAGGTTGAAGAGAAACGCTCATGGTATTCAAAATGTCAGATACATTAAACCTGTGCCCTCCTCAGTTTCTTTCATGCTCTCACTGTACAAAGGAAATTCCTTCTTTTCCATTAATCCTGACCAAGTTGGCTGAGTAATCCCCTGAGCTAAATAAGAGCAGAGGGAAGTGCGATGTTGGAGGCCAAACAACAGCGTGTGCCACTTGTACGAAGGGCCAGACTGAAACTGAGTGAAGCTAAATGATTACTAAAATGTAAAGCCTGTGTCTCATCTCTCCATCTCTAGGGCCCAAACGTGAGTTTAGGTCAGAAGGTCAACTGGGAGCAGGAACACAAAGAGTCTTGGGATGGAAGAAGTGCATAAAGCAGACAACATTTCAAGGTTACTGTAAAGTTTTAAGAGCACACAATTTAAAGAGCTTTCAAACAAAAGCCCTGTCTTCCTCCTCAGCCGTACATCAGGCCATAACATCCTCTGTGTAGAAGACATTTTTAAGATTGAAGAGACTCGGGAGAAACACTTAAAGCAGGCCAGAGAAGTCGGACTGAGCACAGGCCGTTTCCATGTCCATTGAAGTAGGGTGGCATCACTCACATTGACAGTTACACAAAGGATTGAGACACACATTAAGTCATGCACCACACCTAACAACTATCCTTGTGTTCCTGGCAACTCGCTTGCTCTTCTCTCATCAACTGCACAAAGGCAGCATGCGGCCGTTACACAATATTTGATTTTTTCTGGACTGTGTTTAAGAAAAGATAAAAAAAGGATTATCCTTCATTTGTCCCACAGCGGGGACATCTGCAGTAGTACAATCGCAAAGTTCAACATCTAAAAAGCATCTGTGATAAATATAATAAATCAAACAGTGAAGGTCAAAGAAATAAGTTAACCTTAAAAACTAACAAAAAACAATATAACAAACTGACTGAAATGGTGTTGGATTCACATAAATTATGAATTGATATATTTTTAAACAGTTAAGATGTTGTATGTGCTGGTCTGACTTTAGATTGTTCCGAGATGTCTCGTACCTTGTTGGTCTGTGGGTTTATTTTAATAGGTCAATATTAAATCGTGTGTCCAACAGAGACTTTTCCTCACCAGCTCGTGTCCCATTTCTCGTCACTCACAACCTAGCGCAGTTTCTCACTAAAACATCATTAGAATGTGCAATAAGATATCAGGTCTTAGTACTTCATTCATAAGTAAGAAGCTATTCAAGCATGCAATGACATAATCAGTGGCTCTCACATTGCTGCCCACTCTATCTGCTAATAACACAGTAAGACTCTGCTAAACACCGCCATGATGTTGGCTGTGCAGCTCTTGAAAGTGTTTCATTTGTACTTTTTCACTTTTTTTTGCTGTCACATTTGACCTCCAACTGAAAGTAACTTGTCTTTAGGAAATCTTAAGGGAACTGACTAAATTCATATCTTACATGTTCCAAACTATCTTACTGAAGCACCACTTCCTTTTGTCTTTGTTTGGCACTACTAACACCCTAATACTGCAGACTGTTGCACAGTGACTCTGCTGATGTGGACCTGCAAACAGCAAACACAAACTCAGTAAAAATAAGTAAAAGTCATGCAAAAGTCTCTTCTTAGGTGAAGTATACTTAGATGAGGTACAGGGGATATTAACAGCTACTAAATCTTCAGTGATCCATAAGTTAGTACTAACAGCATTAGACAGCAGCTTTCACCCCAGGAAGTGAAGCCGCGGCCCACCTGAGTGGCTTTCAGTATCAACGTTATTCACACTGAAGGCAGGGAGTTGTACTGGACGTTTACAAAACAAACATCTTACAGATTACAGTAAATTAAGTTAATATTGAATATAGCTTATCTGTCTTATAATATCTATTTTCTTTGCAATGTATTCTCAGGTTATCCAAATGGTTCCTTTTTGTTGTATTAATCATTGATGAGTATATTTATAGCAAATCTTTACTTTTAAGAGAATTAAACAGCAGAACTTTGGCTTGAAGATTTCTTGAAGAGTTTTTCAAAACAGATATTGATAGATTCTCTGTTGATCGACTGACTAATCCTCAATTTATTGTTGCAGTAGGAAAAAAACCCTAGATGGTTTGTTGGTCGGCCTACCCTATAGTAACCTTGTTGGCTCTACGCAGCAATGACCTAAATAACCAGCCAAAGCTTAAAGTAGGCTCTCAACTCACATTCAAATGCCATTACATCAGGATCATCCTGCTTGGACTTCTGCTTACGTCAAACCATCTAAAAATTTAAACCAGCCCCCCGTTTACGTCCGACTGCGAGCGCATATCAAAACATCGTCTTCTCGTCTAGTCAACTTCTAACTTGAGTAGACACGCGTTTCCCTTATGCCAAGTGGATGCTGTGTTAAAAAGGTGCAGCCCGAGGACACGTCTTTAACTATTAGTAATTTGAACTTGAGGAGGAAGCAGTCGGGTTTACTGCAGAGTGGCGACCGGGCTGCGACCCGACGACACACCGGCTTCTCAGCGGCTCTCTTCCCCTCAACACCCTGTCACGTTAAGCTGAGCTCTGGCTCAATCTAAGCCTCCGAGGTCACGGCCTGAAATGGGAGGTCAAGGTCAGGCCTCGCTGAAGGCTTCACTACGTCACACCTAGACTCCTGATACGAGTCTAGACTACTTAAAACCAAATTATTCCTGAGTAGCAGGACAGTCAAGTAACTTTGACTGAGAATCTTGAAAATTAAGACTAAACACAGATCAATTATATTTTAATTGAACCATAATGGATTTAAAAACACTACAAACCTAACATATATGTTCAATATAGTTATTCTTAGTTGAAAGATAATATTTTCCAAGAGGTAAAATTATTTGATCGATTGATCAATTTATCGTTGGATAGAAAATCAGGAATTATTTTTATCAGGGATTATTCATTTTTTAAGCTTATATTAAAAATATAGTATACTGTAAATGTAATTTTCTGTGCCCAACTTTTTAAATGTGGAGGATTTGCTGTTTTTTGCTGATTCATCAATTGTAAATTAAATGTGTTTTTTAGACCGTTATTTGAAGAGCTTACCTTGGATTTATATCAGAGACTAATTGATTAATTGATAATGCAAATACTTTTTTTTAAATTTTGCATCTCTTTCATATTCATTTTAGCCGTTTTTTTAAATCATAAGTAAAAAGAAAAAAAAGACCAACACTAAATGCAGACTGAAGATCTGCTGTGCCCCACAGATCTCTGTCCTCTTTTATAATTCAGATGATGCGACGACTAAACTGCCACATCCCTTGACTCTTTGACAATACAGAGAAAAATCACTTCAGTAAAACACACTGCAGCGGGACAGTAGAGGGGAAAAAGGTTTTTGTCATATAAACAAATGTTTTTTAATCTGGAAAAATCAACATCCGGTCCTCTTCCATTATAGACAGACTGAAGCCATATTAAACTTTAGTAAATATAAACTCTGTATGTGTGTGTAAATATCCTGTGTGTGTTTCCTTATGTACAATACTGTAGGGTAACACTTTGAGCTTGATAATAAAAGCAGAGAAAAGTCAACAAACAGATGTGAGGGAAAATTAAACAATTGGGAATTATGTTTTTAAAAGCATCCATTGCATTTTGTTAAAATAAACAGATACAAGACAGGTCTGTAAAATATATGGAGGTGGTCCTGTTTCCCTGTCTGAACTTCCTTTATCTGTTATTCTTCATGAAGACTTCAACACTCCTGATGTTACCAGCAGACTGTGTACCAACTAGGATGATAGATGTGTAATCTGTCTGATAGGAGAGTCAAGGAGATGTTACTCAAGCACCATCTGTACCTGCCTGCAGCCCTGAGAAGAGAAACAGCTGTTTTCAGGCAATTTGTTTGGATTTAACTGCTTAAATTTAAAGTTCCTGGTATTGTGCATACCGTCTCACTGTCAGCGTATGACCCCATTTGTATTGAGAAAATAAATGCTGTAAAATGTTGCTGTATTGTTTCTTACTCTACTTTTCTAGTCAAATGAATGCAGCTATTTTAAACATGCACCGTGTATTTGCGTTGTGCTCAGGCGGCCTGTAATCGGGCTCTTCTTCTACCTTGTAGATCAGTGGCATTAGGCTACTTTAACCTGACATGCAGTAGCTTAATCTTTGAGTCCCATTAACCTTGTGTCATCACACGCCCAACTATTCCAGGAAGCTGTAAAAGCCCTCATTAACCTGAATGGCATCAGTACTTGTTCGCTCCAACTGAAAGTCCATTTGTTTTCATCCAACAGATTTAATTCCACACTCCTAATTAACAAAATGATCTTCATTGTTTGTAAACGGCACACGTCATTAAAATGATCGGCTTTTTCATGTGCATCAACGCTGCCAGGTCCTTTCTGTGCAAGACTAGCGGTTTTGAAATATTACAGTATTGCCTGCTTTGACTGCTGTTACAATACCAAATTATGTTCTTTTATGTGCCATAAGATTACATAAACAGACTGGGCATGTTTTCAAACAGGGCAGTGAGACAAGGCTGAAAACAGACTGCCAGCGCTGTCAACACCGGGCCAGCAGAGTCAGAGACAGAGGGGCGAGAAGGACGGAGAGACGGGGCGGGTAGGAGTTAATGTAACAGAGCGGAGGCTTGTCTTTCTGCCCTGCTACAGTGATCTGTTTGTAATCCTGCTTCTGATGTTTGCTCGGAGCCGAGACGCAGCGACCCACAGTCTCCATTGTTGGGCAGTCGGGTGGTAGGATGGAGGCATGGAGGAGAAAGGGCAAAAGACCAGAGCGTGTACATCTCTCTGATGGAGAGGCGCAGCTGCTCTATTGAAGACAAGGACCACGGAGAGGTTGGGGACTCTTTGACAGCAGCTGGTAACAGCTTCTTCAGCAGGTGGCTTGGCCTAATTATCAGGATAGAGATGCCAATAGCTCGTTTCCCTCCTTTCTCCAGGAACATGTGAGAAGCAGGCGCACAATAACGGACGATTGTACAACATCATATGTGCTGCCAATTCTAAGGGGGCAGTAATTGTGCTGCACCCTGAGGAAGAGGAGAGTCGATAGGGAAGGATGGTGGGAGGCGTTTCAAGAATTAAAAAAAGTTCATAGAGAACTTTCAATCATTTCCATGTTATGCATAAAGTGCAGGAATGTGATGACTGATGTGATATTAGGTTTCCTTTGCGATAAGACCACTCTACTGGTCTTTTTTAACTTCTGCAAAAGCAGTCAATTTGAAATTGTAAAGTCGTGCTTCCATGTCCAACAAAACAGAGAACACACACCAGATCAAAGAGGGCAAATCAGCCCAAACTTTCATTTTGACCTTTTGGTTTTTCATAGTTTTGTCCTTCATGAGCTATAGCTGAAGTTTGTCATTTCAGAAGGGGAAGATGACAGACAAAAGTGACAGACCGACTTACTTCTCCTTTAGTCCACATGTCAACGTATACTTGAGCAAGACACTGAATTCAAAATTGCTCACAAAGGCTATTAAATTGGTGTGCAAGTGTGTGTGCAAAAGAGCATTAGATTAGATCCTGATGGCCAGGTAGCACCTTGTATTGCGCTTCACAGCAGCGCACTGCTCTCATGCTTAGGACGGGTTCAATGCAGAAGTCAGACTCCTGTCTGTTTATGATAATTTAAGTTAGGTTTGACTAGGTTGGATCAATTAAACTTGACTATATGTTTCCATAATCCATTTAGCGCAAAAGGCAAAAACCATCACTTTTTTTTTATAGTTTTAAGTTTTACTGAATGATGTAAACAAATGTGATGAAAAATATGTGAATGGAAACACATAAACAACTTAACTTAAATGTTGACAGGACCAACTTCTGTTTACACATTGATTAAATAAAAGTTGATTGAATCAAACAGTTAATTATAATTACTGGCCACCTATTGATCAGACTCCATTTAATTAGGCACTGTTATCCCTCACTCTTTGCCATCAGTGATATGGGGATTAAGTGCTGAACATGCTTCTGAGTAATCCTAGAAGCCCAGAGAGCAACCACTTACACACCACTCAATCAATGAGGCTTGGGATTTGTGGCAAAGCCACGAGCGCAGCATGAATTTTATTTCCTGAGCAAAGTCCTTGTCCAAGGTCAGGTTTTTCCATACAGTTCAAATTGCTCATTTTTCAGAGCAGATGCATCCAAGACAGGAGCTGACCAGAAGCCACTTGTGTTATTTTCAAACCCTTTGTGCGTTGCAAAAAGTATGTCTCAATACACAGTGTGTCAAATGCAATGTGAAAAATATACTTGGATGTTCTACTGCGTCTGGTCAGATTTTGCAGTACAAAAGCCAGCATGATTTTCTGGCTATTCTTAGCCACAATCCTTTGGGCAGCAAATAAGCGGCAAAGAGGGTCAAAGTTCAAGGTGCTATGTCACGAGGAAGTACTATGTCCCAAATTGAAAGCATATTGCATGCAACTGTATGCACTTTGTCAGGGCAGCATCTACTAAAAGTAAAAAGAAAAATGATGCGATTAGGAACACAGCTCCTGTGTGGTTTGAAGACCAGGAGAGCAGAGAGACAGCTGCATCCTTCACAGCAGGACTGAGCATCAAGATCGTAAAAAAAAAAAAAACAGCCTAACAACTGACTGTCACTGTGGCAACGGCTGGCTGATGCTACTGTGTTTATGATCTGTCTCTCCACCCACCTCTTATCCTCACGCTCCTCCCCCACCCCTGGGTGACCAAAAAAAAAAATCCCCTTTTTAATCAGCAGTGACAGAGCCTGACCCAGATTGCCAAGAGGCGGCTGCATGGTGGCATGGTGAGGTTTACTGAAGCCCCAGGGATTCATGATGGAGGAGAAAAGGTGCCACAACCACGTTTAGGCCAAAAATATCAGACACAATGCAGCAGGATGCCACATGTGGTACCTTTGAGGCTGCTGGGCCTCGTCACCACTGCTGCAGATAGCAATCTGATGGAAGAAAAAAAAGGAAACGTGCTCATGGCAATAGCAAAGAGCTTCAACATACGGCTCTGCAGGCCCCGGTGAGACGGCCTGAGGGTTTCATATCAGTTATCCAACACTGATCCATTTCCTGCAGAGGTTTGACCCATTTACTTCCTTCCAAACTGACACTTTCTCAGTTCTCTCATCGTCCAGCTGAGGGATGAAAGGTTCAGCAGGTCTGAAAAGTTGGACCATCATCAGTGGAACTTTAAAAATCATCTTTGAAGAGTTTCCAAATGTGACAAGCTGAGGCCAGTTTCCTGAAGATATCTTAGTGGACGTTGTGTGTTGGGCAAGTCCAGATTTCTGCTCTTAGGCTAGTAGGATACAAGTTAGACAGTTTTACAAAAATAAAAACCTATTTTAAGCCTGATAAGTTATCCGCCCTACGCCCAAGCTAACTTTTCTTGGTTCTACCATTGTATATTTGGACCTTGAAACAATTAAAATAGAAATTGGTTCACACATGTTCAGCTGCTTTCCTCTATTTGGTGTGTAAGCTGTCAAAACCAAAACAAAATGTGGGATTTTATAAAACCTTTGGATGTTTATCTGATCTGATCCGACCAGCCAGACGTCCAACAGACAGGACTGTACAGACTGTAGTAAAACATACACAGGCATAATTACAGTGTCACTGCAATACTATTCCACAAAAACAGCAGATTGACTGGGGGAGGTGATTTACTTCTGACAAGCAGCCAGACGACGCGTCCTTATGAGGCTACTATGCAGCCCAACACAGCAGTAACCACAAAGTGGGCATGGCATAATCAACTAAGTCCACACCCATCTGAGGTTAACACCAGATAGCTTTGCACGCCCGACCCATCTGATTGATATCAGAATGACGTCCAAACAAACAGGTCTTCAATCAACTCTTCTCATCTGCAAATTGCATACAAATTAGCTTTGTATGTTTTGCCTTGTCCACAGGCCGGACTGAGAGATTACCTCATTAGATTCAAGGAAGGACAGCAGATTCAAATCCATTAACTTTCTCTGCTCCGATTTAATGAAACTTTAACTTCAGGCATCCACTCATCAAACACAATTACTTTCCGTTTACCAAAACAAGAGCACTTTGAAGTGCTGAAGTCTTCCGAATGGCAGACGCTCAGCTTCGTTCCTTTCGGACACCTTTACATGACACTCAAGAGTATTCAGGGATAATTACTGATTAGCTTCAAGACGGCAGCAGCATGTTGTTGACCAGTTGGATACAAGATAATCTCAGTGCCTTCTCTCCCCTCTAGGACCAACCCGAGGTAACAGAGCAGGGGGAGGCCGCGGCGCTCGGGCCTGAAGCGGAGCGCGCAGTAAACGTCTCTGGGTCATTCAGCTCAAAGCACAGCAGACTGTTGAGCTTACTGTCACACGTGGTGGAACGACGAGCCCACACAGTTTGTTAGAGTCATGCAGAGGAGCAGCGGCTGGCTGATGAACGTTTACCGCAACGCCGTTTATCATCTTGAGATAAAACAAACTGGTGTTGCTAGGCAAACTCAGCATGCAGCTTATGGCAGGAACGGAAAAACCCATTTAGAATCTAATCCTTCAAGATGACATTAACATGCGCCGAGTTTAAGTAGCTTATATAAACGCCCTACTGCAGCAACCGTTTGGAGGCAGAGCATTTTAACAGGAATGTTGACAAGTCCCTCGAGGATCCCTCAGAGACCATTGTCACTGCGACGACTGCAATCGGTTTTCCGAAACAAACCTGAAACTACATTTATCCCTACACAGCTGAAGTGAACACAAAATTTAGCAATATACCATGAGGAAATTGCTTGAATATGTAAAAAATTATACACAAATCCAAGGCCTGAAAATGTCATGTAAATCAGTGTTTGGTAGCAAAATACAGATATGAAGGGAATATATATTTTTTTTACGCGTTTGCTCTCCAGGTAGTTATCTTGTCTCAGACTACAACGGAAAAAGAGCCCTTTGTGTTTCCCCACAGCTAGTGTGTCATTCCTAGTTTGTGGCTGAGAGAGAGAGAGAGAGAGAGAGAGAGAGAGAGAGAGAGAGAGAGAGAGAGAGAGAGAGAGAGAGAGAGAGAGAGAGAGAGAGAGAGAGAGAGAGAGAGAGAGAGAGAAAATGAGGGGGAGGGGGGGTGATGACAAAAAGACAAGAAACAGTAAGAGTGAGAGAGACAGTAAGAGTGAGAGAGCCCAAATCAAGTGAAATCCTCCCCTTTTCATAGTGAAAACATTTGTTTTCAATTCTGTTGTTAAAAAGTATTTAATACATAAACGGTGAAAAAAGCTCTTTGGCCAATCATAAATGCTCCTTATAGGCAAAGACTACCCTGAAAACATGGACACATTGTTTAGTGCTGATTCGTAAAATGTTAGAATGCTTTTAGGTTAAACTAAGATGGTCAAACTGACTTGCTCCAAACCAGCATTGCCATCATGAGCCTTTGAGCCTGCTAACATTAGCATTTAGCATGTAACACCAGTGTGTAAATACAGACTTCCCTTGCAGCCAGAATGACTAGTGAGCACAGGACGTTTAACTTACAGGACAATGTTTGAGCTGTAGCAGAATGACAACCGCCTCATGATTGTACGCCTCCACAAACCAGTCAAGTTGCACTTGACATCCAGGTCTGTCCAAAATATCACTTCATATGTTTTATCCTCTTCTACATTTGTGTGAATTTGTCATAATGTAATTAGCGGACAAATTCTTGAGTTATGCTCAAATTTGTTTTGTGAGGTCACAGTGACTTTTCACCACTAAATTCCGATCATTTTATCCTTGAGTCCAATTCCCTCCAGGCATTCCTGAGCTACAGTATCTTGTTCATGGGTCTGGTTTGTCCATATGGACGGACAACTTAAAAACATGATGCTTCAGGCAACATTTGTTGGTGCAAAGGATTAAATTCAGATTTAAAATTGTCTTGAAACAACTTCAGCAACTGTGTCACTTTCGCCAGTAAAAGAAGCTGAAATAGAAAATTGCAAATTAAATGTGCTTCTCCATTAGAATCTGATCATACATTTCTTATTTAACAAGCAATGTCCACAGGTCCAAATCTGTGGGATTTTGCAAAAAAAGGATTGACACTGATGAAATAATTAATGTCATACTTTCAGCCCCCTCATATATGTGCTTTACCACAGGCACTACGTACTGTACATTACATTTTCATGACAAAATCGCAGGCCGTTTAAAAGCTTCTGAAACCTGGAGGCAGGAGGGTGGAGTCTGTGCTGTTGGATACACGAGGCCAGCTCTAAACCCTTCTGTGTCCTGTACAGTATATTTTTGCAGGGGTCCTGTGGGAAGAGCCAGAATTAGCAGTGGATAGTAAAAGGTCAGAGAGCATTGGGAATAGAGATCCTGTTGACGTAATCCGTCCAATCAAAATTTATTTCCTTTGGCCAAAGACGAGTGCCTACGTCGAGACTCAGGAAACGATCCAAAACAGCAACATGCCATAAAATACATGTGTTTATGTTTAACTGTAGTTGGAGATGGCATTAAAATGCAGAAGTTGTTCCTCTTAAGAACAACATGTACCATTTAGCAGTACAGGCGCCTAAAAAAATGTTAAGAATGACAGTGAACATGTCATGTCTTAACCGGACGGAGACGAAAAGCTCTCTAAAAAGTCAGAGACAACTTAGCTTGAGTGTGTTTTACAGCTGTTTAAACAGCAGTAAGTTATGTCTGCTGTAGTATACACAGCGAAGGCAAGCTGTTTTTCACAGGCCTGTGTGGTATGCATGTGCAGCCCGGCCCACTCAGACCCACCTCATGGCTGGCTGGTTGGCATTCCTGCCTCACTCTGTAATTATGGCTCTTCTCCAGGCCTCTCGGCTCGGCTCTCCCTGCACCGCCATACTCTTAAAGGGCGGGGTTTTTCTCTGCCAAAAGGCACACACTTTCCACCTGGCTATTTGGCTCATTATCTAATTATAACAATAGCACATCACCAGGCGAAAATGTGCACTGTAAACAACAGCAGGCAACAGTTGTTGTAGGAAAAATAGCAATTTCAATTACATTTGATGCTATGTATCATCAGGGTTAATCATTGTGTTCTTCACCTTTGGCTGAATCTAATATTGTTTGATATCAGATAATTAAAGGAATTAAAGCGAAGTGAATACCTTGCTTTCAATTCCATCTCCTATTCAGTGTGCGGAAAAGCGTCAACACTTATAGCTGTGCAAGAGTCTACATGCCAAACGTGTGCATATTTAGACTTGTAATCTGGTAGTATGAAAATAAGAGCCTCAAGGAAGTTTTACTGTACATGCTCATAAAGCACATCTGTCTGCAGCTGTTGAGACGCATGTCGAGTTAAAGTTCATGGTCTCAGATTCCAAAGGTGTTCTCCTCTCTAATCTTGCTTCAACAGCTTCTTCCAACCGCTCAAAAAATTCCCCTTCAAACCTTGTTCAATACCTGTCTGCAGAGACAAAATAACAAGACTAAGCTGATGGATACCTTCACTGTCATGTATCTCACTATCAAGATACAATAATCTTATCTTACCGTAATTTAGATAACAATGAGATGCTTTGATACTTATTCCCGGAAGAATTTATAGTGAAATAAAAGTAAGACTAATGCCAAAGCCTACAGAACGTGTTGCAAAACATACAGGAAATAAGCCAATATTTGTCCAAAACAAAGACAAAATGTTCTAAACCTGCTGTAACAATGTGAACTTGTTGACAAACTGATGAATTTCCAAATACATTATCAGTATGTGAAAGGAAATCTCACAGAATTTCAGACAATCTACTCCATTCATGCAGCTGGGGGCACATGACATGCCTGCAGCAGAAGGATTAGGACGATCAGCTGAGCGCGACTCAATACCACATTGTTCCTCGCTGCTCACCGCTTGTTTTTCCTCCAACTCTCCTTGCAGCTTATCAGAGGAGGACAGAACCAAATCTCGCCTCCCTTATGCCAGCCAAACTTCAATCACTCGCAGTCTACATCCCACTGTAAACTGCTTACAACCCACTACAGTGCTGCCAAAATGTCAAAGCCTTTTTGTGGCACTTTTTAGGCCATTTATTGTTTCAAACAAAGCTTGAGGTTCTTTTTGTAAAAAAAAAACAACAAAAAAAACAGCTGATGTTTGGGACAAATAAACACAATGAACAGCAATTAAGAAAATCCGCCTTGAGTTTGAGATTACAGTGCACACTGCTACCTTTGTTCGCAGGTCACATCTGTATTTGAGTGACAAAAGGCAGCCACACAGCATGCTACTGTGTGAATGTATCAGAGAAGGGGTGAGTGCCAGCCTGAACTCATCCTCTATTCAGGCTCTCATTGTCTCTGCTCCACGCTGATAACAAACAGCACACACGTTGCAGACACATCTCATCCACTCCATCAAAGGCTGATGTGGCAGTCTGGACAACAAACAGGCAGGTCCACGTCAAAACAAGGAAACCTACTATTACATGGATTTGTGGTTGCGGCTTCGCAGCTAACTTCTGAACTCAACAAAATTAAAAAGGGAAAAGGTTTACTATAAAGGAACGGTAGCCTGCGAAAGTTACTGTTTGAACTGCTGTGACAATATAAATGATTATTTGCTTCTGTGCCAAAAGCGAGATGAGACGATTGATACCCTCTCATGTCTTGAGAGTGGTATCGATTTTTTCTCAGCAAGAAAGAAAATAAACACATTTCCCAAATGATGTTGCCCTTCTCCATGCAGACTATATATTGCATTGACACATTTCACTGGGTGGTTGTTCCCCTAACATCCAACATAGAGCCACAGAAAAAGCTACTGAAGTGAAAATCCTATATGGCTTAATGAGCCAAGCATTAAAGCTTCCTTCTGCATACTGAAAAATATACATGTCACAGCAAATACATCCCCTAAACAGCCATTGTGTATTCAGAACTTTGCACAGAAAGCACTTTGAATGCACCTTTAAACCTCTAAGAAGCTACATCAGCAGCATCTTGCCTTTGAGATGGGATTGAGCAAAGCAGAGACATTTAACCTGCATCTGGCCACTGAAACTGCTGTAATGGAGATTAAAAACCTCCAAGATTTGCTCACCTGGCACTCACGTGATCAGGCTTGTTCTTGGAACAAAGGCATCTGGTGTGCAGCATAAGAGCATACACACACACACATACACATACTTTGTGGACTCAAAGTGTGCAAACATTGCACCTGACGAACAAATACATTCATGGCTGTCTTTACGCCTTACCGGTTTTCGTTGCCCTGGGAAATCAGCGTGCTGCAGCAAATAGATTTTTAATTTCCAGTGTGATAATTATCCGTTTCCTTGAACCCTGCTTATCTTGAACAGCTAATTCAGTTAAAGATTATTAAATCATCCTTCAGCAGAGGCCTTTTGGTTATTTGACTTTGATAGTTACCTTTTTTCCAACAGATTAGGTATAATCTGGGTCTTTAACATTTTGTTTGCACAGTTTTAGGAATGTGGCTCACCTATATAGAGTGATGAGTCTTTCTTCTTAACGTGATCATCGATGTAGGACACCCCGAGAGGTTGCACTGGTGTGGCTCCGATCCCCAGCAGGACCTGGGCTCCAATCAGCAGCAGGTACATCATGTTGGTGTTGGTCCTGCTGCTGCATACTAGGTCTTCAGCCCTCTGGGCCTCAGCGATGCTGGTGTTGGAGCAAACGTCCCGACCCACCTCAGTCCTCCGCAATTTCCCAACCTCATACTCCTTCGTTAGAAATTCAGGCAGAGCTGAGAGGAGGGCGCCAAGCGCCATGACGATGCCCCCGCAGCCGATCAGACGGGGCCGATGTGCTTTGGCCCCAAAGTAGCTGACAAACAGGATTAGAGACAGGTTCCCTATCTCGAAGCTGCTGGCTATCACTCCTACGTCCGCACTTTGCAGGTTGAACCGCCGCTCCAGGGTTGTCAACACACTCACCTGAAAACAACAGGACACAACATCAAAGCAGGGTCATGAACACTCAAACACAAGTACAAAACCAAGCACGTTGGAATCAAACGTCGCCAACTGAAAAAATAAAATATCAATAAAATTATATGATTTATCAATATAGAGTATCATAAGCATTTTAACTCCAGGACTCCATTCATACCTAGCATTAACAAGCAATCTGTGTCTGGATGTATCATCTGGATAAAGAAACACATCGTGACCAGATCGTGATCAGATCTGCCAGTTCACATCTGCTCATGTCTCTGCCAGGAACACTGGGCCTTTACTCTTGGAGAGGCCATGCATGTGTTCCTCATATGTTCTAAACTTTAGTTTCCATTGGAATTTCTTGAACAACAAGCGGTTCAGATGTTCCACACAGCAGCTCCTCCTTGGAAACAGACCTCTGTTTATGATTAGCCGGGCACAGCAACATTTAGCTCATCACAAGCTTCACTCTCCTTCACCAGCTGTCATTCAGACAAACGCTCGAGCCGACCAGCAACTCCCAGCACCTAGTTGTTTGATAACTGTAGTTTTCACAGTATAAACTAGAAAAAGGTGCACTTATCAGAGTTCAGAACTCCACACAATGCAACAACCACTGCTGTATTTGGTGATTAAAAGATATTCTTGCCAAGACATAATTAAACTTACCAAGTTTTCTACTCACATATCAGCCATAACTTGGCACCCAAATTATTATGCAGTTTGCTGCAGAAGGATGCAAGATTAGCCGTGGACAGACACAGAGTCACACAGACACACGCAAATGTACACACACATACACACACGATCATATGATTTTCCAGTGTGTGTGTGAGTACATTAACTTTGTTAAAACACAAAATTCATATTATTCCAGGTTAAAGACTTTATAATCCATCTGTTATATAGCGGAGCAGAGTTGGCTTGTCTGATGTGTGGGAACAGTCTCTCTGTGCCATGTGAACCACAGCTTCACATTTAAACAGTTATGAAGCTATTTTCAGATCTGTCCCAAACTGCCCTTGAAAGGGCATCACAATTTTCCATTTCCTCACTGGCTCCGTCAAAGAGATTTGACTGAGCTCAACCGAAAATTAAAAAAAGGCCAGCATAAACATCCCTTTCATTCAGTGCTTGATGAATCAACTTGTGGTTCTGCTGTTGGAAAATGCTTTCAAATGCTCAATTGTGTAAACGTAATGTACACAGTTGATGTGGATTAGATCAGAGTGTGTTTAAAAAAGGAAATGACCTTTGAGGCTCCATGGAGGCCGAATGTGGTGGTGACTCATCAAAAAACTATTTTTCTTCATGCAACTACATTTGAATTTTACTTTCACATTACTATTAAATCTTGCTACAATTTCTTTTATCCTCAACCCTGAAGCAGAGTGGAAACCCTTTACTCTTTCGTCTCTATTGATACCTGTTAAAACCTAAGCAGTTTCTACAAATGCTATCCAACATTCCTCCCTGTTCTTCACAGTATGTCCACTTAAGGTCAATATTTAACGCACAACAGGAGAGTAAGTGAAACAAACACTGTACAGCCTGTTTTCTTTGTAATTACAGGTGAAAAAGGAGTCGTCTTCTGTGACTTTTGAGAAGCAAATATGACAGCAGGTCGTTCTGCAGCTGCTCTGGACACAGCTGCAGTGACTCTGGGGGGGATGATCATTCAGGCAGAAGTCCTTTTGATGACGTTGACTTGATAGAAAACTTCAGGCTGAGTCATGATGTCCCCACGGGTGGCTTTTTCCCACTAAATGCGAACATACTGGACAGGTTGCATTTACGCTTGTCTGGGCTGCGATCTCATCATTCAGCTCTTAGAAATGATGCCTGCCCCGAACAACCTGTTGACACTGTGGCTTTGGATCGACACAGACAGTGACACTGCAGCAAAATTATAGCAGAGCAATCCAAGCACATCCCATCAGCTGAGCAGTGGAAACACTCTGGAGGAGCTAAGCCCTCGTCTCCAGGTTCAACATGTTTATGCTCTTCCACTCTGACTCAAACAGACCGCCTTCCAGGAGAAATAAACCAAGAACAAATTACATAGGAAAAATCGAGTGGATTGCATACTGGTCTGTGGTTACAGCTACATTTTCTCCAGAAAACTTAAACTGGGGAAATGTTTAATCTGTTCCATGGCAACACAACAAACACTGTCATGTTGTGGAACACAGAAGGACGAGTCTTACCCAAATACAAGGATTCCCCACTTTATCAGACTTTGTTTTTCAGGATATACTGACAGGGTCTGTGTTACCAGCTAGCTGCTGAAAAGCAGCTAAATGCCAACATTCACTTAATCACATTAAAGGTTTAGCACCGATATGAAAATGCTGGATCGGTGCTATTTGTGAAGGCACAACAGCTGTCTAGAATCATTTGCATTCAGTTTTATGAGGTGAAACCTACAGAACATCAGCTAAAGGTGTTTTACCTGCTCTGAATAAGCAAAATAGTTGTTCTATTGGCTTCTAAAATAAGCTACATCTATAGTGTATACATGCCATGTGCATTCAGTGTCATACTTTTCTTTATCTTCAGTGCCTATTTACTGATATTTAACACCGAAATAATTCTGACTGCTTTTAAAATGCAATCAGCCCTTTTGATTTTCAAACATATACCGCATTCTCAACAGCACCTGGCGCTAGCTACTCTGTCAATGGCCTAAAGGCTAAAATAGCAATAATAAATTACCTGGGTGATAGATGTTTGTATATTTGACCTGAAACTATTTGAGGCTTCTCTCACAAAGCTCAGCTGGTTCAGTGCGACCGCAGTTTGACAGATTTGCTCAGCGGAGACGAACACAGTTCAGGTTCAGGTGTTAGTTGCACTTCCCAGCTCGAGCTCTGCCGTGTCAGAATTGGTTCTAATCAGGGAGGTGTTAAATAAACCAGCATACACAGAAGTCACAAATTAAGCTTCTCCAGACATCATTGATAGTTTAGACTGCAATTAAAATCTGATGGAGTTACTGCAGAAAAGTGTGATGGAAACATCTGTCCCTGTAGCTTTATTATTGGGTAAAACAAGACAGTGTGGAAGACTGTAATCTTGGTAAACCTTATCAAATCGCATGATGGGTCTGTGATCAATATACTAGCTGTAAATAAAGGAATAGCTTGATCGTGTTGTACCTTCTGCAATTAAAAAAAAAACTATGCCCAAGTGAGCTGAAAATGCTGACAATCAAATAGTTGATCGACTGGAAAATAATCTGCAACTATTATAATAATTGATTAATCATTTCAGTCATTCTTTAAGTACAAGTAGAGGAACATTTCTCTTTTACTTCTGTTTTAGTCATACATCTAAGTAAACCAAATACCTTCTGGTTTTAGACTTCTGTTTGGAAAAAAAAGGATATAGTGAATGGATTTTATCCCTATTCTATTTTATAAATTATTTTATTTTATTTAAATCACAAGATGCTTCAATTCAGCATCTCCTACACATTAACTGAAAATATAGCGAATTGACTTTCTGAAGAAAACCCCAAATGAAGCTAGAAACAATGAATAAATCTGTACTTCTGAGGTATTTGCCCGTGCAGGTTGACTGTGTGCTCATTTCCAGTCAGGCTGCTAAATCAGGACGCCCAGCATGCTGCTAAGTGTCTTGTACAGTAAGCAGCTCAGAGAAAGCAAAGAGGGCCATGATAGCTGAGTTTTGTCCCTTCACTGCCAGCAAGCACTCTTAATTTCCATCATCCAATCAGAAATAGCCCCTGTAGGGCAACGCCAGTTCACCAGATAGTTAACAAACCAGTTATCCAACGTCCTACCTTCAACATGTAAATAAAGCTCCAGGTAAATTAGCTCTGTTGTGTTGACGAACTAAGGCATGCCAGAAAGCATCATGTGTTTTTAGTATATCATTAAAAGCATCACCTGGTTTATAGTTCAAACTGTTGAACAGGTGTCCAAAACCAATGCAATATAAAAAAAGCAGAACAAATGCCTTTTTGGAAATGAACAATAAAGAGGAAGTCCTCTTTAGGAACTTATCCTAACTGACTCTGAGTTGCTGTCGCTGCTCTGAGCTGCGGGATGCTTGATGCTCAGCAGGTCCACTTACAGAGAAGATAAGATGTTCCACTCCAAATATGGCTACTGCATTCACGGTTTAGTCTATCAATTGCTAGCAAGCCAAGGAAATGGTATCATTCTTTGGAGAATAAACACATCAAAACTCAACATTCACACTGGTCACCTGAGGTTGCGCAGCTCCTTTGGGATGCTTAGAGGAATATTTGGGAGCACTTTGGAGCTTTGTTCCACAAAATCTATATTAGAGTTAAGATAAGTTAGGATATTTTTACGTTTTGATGTTATCACGGCCACCGCAAAACAAAAATACACATTTAGAGGTTTTATACGATCACGGGACATATTAAAGACCTTATTTGTAATACCACCCTGATTAGTTATACGTGTGATTAATATTGTAAGTTAAAGAATGAGTAAAAACGAAACTCAAATAAATAGGAAGTAAAAAGGAGGGTAAGGGGTCCTTGACCTTGAATTGACATTTTGGGTAAAATTAGCCTATTGATGCCTTTTTGAATATGATAACACTGCCAATAGCAATGCTAAGCAGAGCTGTGAGATCAGCCTTCAGTTGTTGCTGCCTGGTTGATTGAAAAAGGGCTATACAGTCTATACATATACATTGTCATTGCAAAGAAGCAGCATTGCATTTTCTCACAACTATTACATACAGTATAGTACTATTACAGTTGGAGCGGCGTGAAATATATCCTGAGACTGTGGGTTACAGTAAAGGAGAGAGGTTTCTATGTCCTGCTACGTGTCACTCAGTCCGAGGCGAGCAGAGCAGCAGAAACTACAAACGCAAAGCCGGACCTGGGATGACACGAGTCTGACTAGGACCCGCAGCGGCGGCAGGCTCTCGGTAACAGTCCGAGTCCTGCACGATGAGCTCGGCTTGTCGTTGCACTCACCAGGTATGCTCCGACGGTGCCCTGCGCCAACATGAGGGCGCATTCCGATATCAAGAATATCTTGATATTTGAGAAACATGAGGAGTTTTTGCGGGGGCCGTCTCCTTCCAGCATGTCAACGCCGCTCCGGTCCGAGTTTCGCTGTTTCTTCACCTGCATCCTCGCCTCACTTTCACCCACACAGCACCGCGAGAAACCGAAACACACAGGAGGCGGGTCACCGTCGGGGAAGACACTGGCAGGTACAGCGTTTCGCTTTCCCACCTGAAGACTACATTCGCGGTGCTCCTCGTTGCTAATTCGGCTTCACTCACGCAACAAAACACACGTCCAAACTCCGCGGGGCTTTGTCGGTAGTCTGCGTCTAAACATTGCCGCGTCGTCCACGCGCACGAACATGTGAACTCCCTGAAGGTGTTACCGATGGCAAAAGTGAAGTACGAGCGCGCAAATTTCTGTCAAATCGCATGTTTCCGTCGCGGGGGGTTGTGGGTCTCAAGTGCAGGAAAAGGGTCCCGGTTAAAGGGTCCTTCCTCTTCTTCTCTTCTAACTCCTGTCGCTCCGGACTGACACGGTCCTTCACGCACAATGACTGCTCTCCGTGTCTGCGCCCCCACTTCCCCCCGCCCCCCCTCTCTGTCAGCACGTGCCCGGCCCTAGAGGCGCTGCGTGGCAGCATCACAAGTCTGCTCGACTCGCCTCTGACTTGAGAAATCACTACAGTAGTCCCATGCGGCCCCGTGTGAGTGTTGTATTTAAAGTGACTCACTGCTATTTTCTCATGTCTGATTTGCCCACATTAAATCTATGTGAGTATATATTTAGTATCTGTGGTGGTGATTGGGATGATTGTTGAGTCCCAGGGACTAGTTTAACTGAGGGTAGTTGCTAAATCAATCACTTGCTTTTGACACAAACTTATTTGGCAACTGTTTTGATAACCACTTTTTCAGTTAAGTAATTTATCCAGGAAATATGGCAAACATGCTGTTGCTTAGACTTCACCAGTTTGCAGCATTAACCTAACCTGCCAGGTGGTTTGACACAGAACAACCAGAGAAGCCCTCAAATACAGTTTGGAAAAGGGCAGGCACTGTTAAATTAATATTTGGTAGGTGATTTGATAAACCATCTGTTGGTAAAAAAAAAAAAAAAAAGAGGCTAAACCATCTTTTGCATTTAGAAAAGCCTACATTGCTGTTTTTGCTCTTCTTTTAATGAAGTACTCTCTTCTCTCTGATATAACTGATACTTTTTTTGCAGCATCTATCTACACTAATGTCTTTAGAAAACACCATAGTTGTTTGGAAAAAAACAGGTTCGTCACACACTCTTAATCAACCTGTAGCTGCTAGTAGCTCCTCACAGGACGCTAATTGGTCCGTGCTCTGGTTTACTGAACATAAACAATACTTGAAACCTGACCACATGGATTTTCAATTCATATATGACTTGGTGACTGAAAATTGCAAGAATCCAGAAGAAAGGTAAGTGTTTTATTTGATTGTAAATGGAATATCTTTGGATTATCAACTTCACCTCCCATAAAGTCTTTCAAACTGTATATTGTTAAAATTACCCCTGAGCATTTTCATTCACAAGTCAAACTTGACAATCCATGAGAACAATACATATGTTGTGCAGACAATAACTGTACTTAATGACTAATTTTTTATCATTGGTAGCCTTAATGTTACTTTTTTTGATGCAACCCGGCTCTGTCCAAATGATCATCATAATTGCCATAATGCGCGAAAGTCTTTATGCTAAGCTAAGCTAAGCAGCTGCTGCTGGCTGTAGTTTTATTTTTATCGGACAGACTTGAAAGTGGTATCAATCAGCTCATCGAAACTGGCAAAAAAGAGAATGAGTAGTACTATTTCTCCAAATGATTTTTTAAAAACAATCAATTTATGAAAGTAGTTGCTAAACAATCGAATTATAAACGCAGCTCTTGTCCTTTAACAGCACGATGGTGAAGTTGTAGCAGAAGATGTGATGTTTGCACGATATGTTTCCAACGTTTATTATGGGATTATCTTGTTGTCGGCATGTCTGGGATGAGGTATTGCGGTGGTTATGATGTAATGAAACCACATAATTTAATGATGATGATGGGGTGGAACTGCTCAGGATGATAAACAAATCTTGTGTAAAGGCTGCGAGGGTTGGCTCTGTTTTGAAAACAGCAGCAGCAGCATGAGGACATGTAAAGGTCAAGGAGATGAGCTGGTAATTGATGAACTGTGAAATTTTTTGAACCAAACTGAACATTTAAAAACATGGTCAAAACAAAAACTTAACATGCAAGACGGTTTATAAGGTTATGTTTGGATATTTCAGATCAAGGCTATTAGAGGTGTTGATGAACAACTTAGTTGACAGAATATTCAGTGGCAACTGCTTACTTAATTTTACAAGCATTATATAATGGTTAGCTTTATATATATATATATATATATATATATATATATATATATATATATATATATATATAGTTGTAAACTATATTATGGGGTTTTGAACAAATCAAGACAAATGGGGATACCACGATGGACTCTGGGTAATTGTGATGCACATTTTTCAGTATTTTCTGACATTTTATACATTAATATCCATTACATCATCATCACTATTCCTTGGTTACCATTATTTTATTTTGACTTGTTCAACCTGTGAAGATACTCAAATACCTTCATAAGTAATGCAATTAATAAAATTGTCAAGAGGTTAGTCTCGAAGTTATATCTATTTTCATATTTATTTGCCATTTGAGTTAGTTTAGTTAATCAAGACACATGAGATCTTAAATACATGAGAACAATATTTTCTGATACACAACATTTTCCTCTCATAAATCACAAAACATGGATTGAGTGACAACCGTAGTAAAAACAATCTTTTATCAAGAGGATTCTGCAATATAACTCTGAGATTAATGTTGTCCATTCGACACACAGTTCCACTATCATAGTAAACCAGAGGACCTGAAACAGTCTTAGATTAAAACAACCAATGAACCCATGACAAAAACGAGAAATGATCACTGCATGATTCAACAGTCAACTGTGATTCAGGGTGGCCCCTTCATTCTCAGACTGTGTTTTTGGCATGTGTCCAATGCAAAATGGTCATCAATCGTAGACGCTGCCTCCCTCTCGACCAGCACTAGCGCACACTCCCACACAGAAATTCTTCATACGCTTTTGCTTGCTGCTCCCAACGTTCATCCTGCAGGGAGATGCAACATGTTGACTGTCAAGCTGACAGTTTTTAAAATCCCACTGAGCACTGATGTGCCAAAGCTGAAGTATGTAAATATTGGAATCTAAAGGAACAGCCTCATGATACATGTAAATCTAGTGATTTAGTGTAGTTTTAAATTGTTTGAAACCAACCTAAGATTATTAGTTAAAATACCCTGTAACCTGCAATAGTAACTTCTGTGTGTCTGAAGGCAGTTATACTTTTACTACACAGGTGTTTTCAATTACACTGCCTGATTAGACCTGGAGGCAATTTGTAGCTGGTTGGCTGAGTGGTGTGGAAACATCCTCAGTGAGTTAAATAAAGACAGAGCTGCAGATGTTCTCACGTCAAGTTTGAATTTGTGAGCCAGACACAAACACTTTTGCAGGTAACAGAAAGACAGACAGACAGACAGACAGACAGACAGACAGACAGACAGACAGACAGACAGACAATGAGAGACGATACTGAGCCTGTAGGTGGTACCCTGTATGGGACCAAAAGTGCAGTGCACAATGAAAAATCTGAGACTGGACATCTGTAAAATGAAAGTTCAAAGAACTCATAACAATAATGGTATACAAGTTCAGTCTGAAAATGTTTTTTATAACCGTAAAAGTCACTGGACTCACTGCGTGTTAACAGACACAATATATATACGGTATACAAAACCATAAAAACTCACTGGACTCAGAGAAAATCAGGGAGATGGCAATCAAACAGTCTGTATGCAGCCACACAGTCCTGAGGGGATCAAGGTCCAAGTGAAAACACCTGTGTCGCTGGTTCACATGTGTGTGGAAGCTTTAAAATGAATCAGTGCAGCGCAAGACCCTATCACATGTTGATAGCCTAACATGGCCTAAGACATTGTAATTTAGGATTGTTTATCAGGTCCATTATAGTGAATGCAATATCTCAGCAACACCTAGAGGGAATTCCTTCAAATTTTGAAAATAAATGGTCCTTCAAGTTTTGGAAGTTAAAGGTCAAGGTCAATGTGAACACTTGTCCAACTCATTCTTGTTAGTGCAATATTTCAGAAACACCGTGAGGAAATTTGGCACAAATTGGTTACATTTTAGAGGTCAAAGGCCACTGTGACCTCACAAACACATTTTCTTTTGTAACTTAAGAATTATTTAGCTAATTATAACAATTTCCCACAAATGGCTAATAGCATAAAATGATGGGTATTTTGGACTGACATGGATGTAAACTGCAACATGATAAAAGCAATCAACCACAAAGTGGTAATTCTAGTTTCATAGATCAGTTTGAAGCAAGTTCCTGGTATTTCACAAGTAAAAATGGAAATTAAAGGTAAAATGTAAAAATTAATTCATTAATACAATTTGTTGAACAGAAATGTTTTGTTGAGTTGTGCTGGTGGCCGAGTGGTTGAGAGGTATACCATACCACTACAACAACCCCAGTTCTGATATAGTGAATTGAGAAGTTTTCTAAAGAGACTATGGTGCTCAGAAACATTACATTAAAGTTCATTGTGGTAGCTGAATATATTTATACAGTTCTCCTATTATTGTAATAAGTTAGTTTTTTCACATCAGTTAACATTTCAGAAAAAAAAATAATTGTAAAATGGAAAATTTAGAGCAGAAATGTACAGTATGTGTGAGATCATAAAGTCAGTGTGTGTGTTTGCAGCACTGTTTACATACAGAAGACGTGCATGGACATGAGTCAGGTAGTAACAGGCAGTGGGTGGAGACGCCTCAGACCAGTGCCAGGAATGTATGAATAGAAAACCCTGCAGACTATTGTTCTGCCTTATGAAATAGCTGCTATTTATAGGATTTGACTGTGGAAAAGAAGCCCAGCCTGTCTACTGGGAGAAACTGGGAAATGGGAGAAGTCTGAGGCATAACTGAGAGTAGAAACAATGCTGCTGCGAGGCAACTTTTACTGCTTAAACAAATAAAATCTCTTTTTTTTTAGTCAACTTTTTTGTAAAAGTCTTTCATGTCATGAAGCACATGAGGTGATGTTTATGTTGCACTCCTCCACACTAGGTCTACAATATGCTAAAAACATTCTCAGTATTGCTTTTACAACATTATGGTTCATATTATATGGCATTTAAGAAACTAGATCCTGTATACTTAGAAACATCAACTGAGCTAGTATTCACTGACTATTGTTTTGAAAAAATTGAGTATAGAGGTGGAATTTTTCGGTCATATTCTGAGGGTGTTTACATGTTATGGCCCTGAATGAGTTCAGTATTTACAAGTGTTGGCACTGTAGAGACTGACTCTATAGAGACTGTGTCTGTCCCACGGCCACTTAAATTAAACCAGATGAGGAGTTATAGAAAATAACCTTACACGTTAACACCACTATTGCAACAGTGCAAAACAATAGGATAATTAAGTGTGGACTCCTAAATATTAGATCTTTGTCTTCTAAAACTGTATAAGTACATTAATTAACATAAGACAATCACATTGATTCATTCTGTCTTACTGAAATCTGGCTGAGACACGAAAAATATGTCAACCTAAATGAACCTACTCCTCCAAGTCATATAAATACTCACATTCCTCGAGGCACTGGCCGAGGAGTTGCTGCCATCTTTGACTCGGATGTATTAATGGGTCCTAAACCTGCATTGAACTGCAACTAATTTGAAATCCTTGTTCTTAGTCTTTTACGTCCAACCTTAAAAACAGTGAAGCCAATTATGTTTGTTGTGGTGTACCAGGCGGGCACCTAGTCCGTATTCAGAATTTCTATCTGAATTTTCTGAGTTTTTGTCAAGTTTGGTCCTAAAAAAATATTTGATTAGTATTGTAGGTTATTTTAATATTCATGTGGATGTCGGCAATGATAGCCTTAGTGCTGCATTTATCTCATTGTTGGATTCAATTGGCTTCTGTCAGAGAGTTCAGGAACCGACTCACTGTTGTAACCACACCCTTCACCTTGTTCTTGCATATGTCATTAACATAGAACATTTTATAGTCTTTCCACAGAACCTGGCTCCATGGTATAACCCTCAGACCCGCATATTGAAGCATCACGGAAGCTTGAGGGCATATCCCGTTCCAACGGTCTGGAGGAGTCCTGGTTGGTTTGGCGGCATAGTCTGAGAACATATAGGAAGGTCCTCCATAATGTCAGAGGAGCCTATTACTCATCAGAAAAACAAGACAAGCACAACCCCAGGTTTCTCTTTAGCAATGTGGCCAGGCTCACAGAGAGTCACATCGATGTCGAGCCGTGTATTCCTACAGACCTCAGTAGAAATTACTAAAATTGTATTTGTGATTTGGGGCTGTACAAAATAAACTGAATTGACTGGAACCTTTTTTATTTCCTTTATGAACAGTACAGTTCCTGTGCAAAAGAGCCATAACCCATTACTTCCACAAAGCAACACTGTGTCAGATTTTTTTGAGGTTCACTGCCCTTTTGGTCCCACACAGGGTTCCACCTGCAGTAAAAGGCTCAGGACAGTTTCTACTTACTTGCAGCTGTCAACAGTGGTTTCAGTCTCTGTCTCTTCAACTGAAACCTAAAGCACAAATCAAATTTGACTTTGACTGGGAACATCTGCAGATCTGTCCTTATGACACACAAAGATGTAAAATGCTTTAAAAAACACACAAGTTCAACTTTACCTGTCATTTTAAAGCAACGACAGGATTTTTTATTATTTTGTGTTGATATTGGTGGCCCCTGTGGACAAAAGCAGTATTGTTGAATTGAATTAAGAATGCATTTTCCCATGGGCACTACTGCCTCATGTCATTAAGATGTGTGGTCACCAACCTTTTGAAGCCCAAGATCCCTGCCCTCTACCTTGGTTACAGGCAAGACAGAGAAGACAGAGATCTAATATTTAGGAGTCCAAATTTAATTATCCTATTGTGTTGCATAGTTGCAATAGTGGTGTAGATTTTTATGAGGTTATGTTCTAAAACGGCTCTTCTGGTTATATTTGATTTAATTAATTTAGGTGGCTGTTACAAGAGACAGTCTCGAGACTTTAAGGTGGGAAACTGACCTAAAGGAAACACAGAAAAGGGTGTAAGACAACAACTCTGCTTCTGGGTGTGAACTCAGCGCTGTCATCCGCTATTCAACTTTTTCCTGCATTTTACCTGTGAAAGGGTTTGTTTTGTTTTTTTCCTGATCTGATGAAGTCCCAGGACAGGGATGTCGTATGTGTACAGATTGTAAAGTCCTCCAAAAGCTAATTTGTGATTTTGGGCGATACAAAATGAACTGAATTTAATTTAATTGAACGTGGTCATATTTTCCAAAGTGGGATGAATGCCGTCTCTCCTAATCAGACCAGGATTTGCCCAGAAAGTCTGCCAATTATCTACGAAGTCCACATTTTTTGCTGTACACTACCTCAACAAACAGCGGTGGAATAACGACACAGGCTATACATCTCATTGAACAAATTTGGGAGACGGCCAGAGAAAACTACAGAGTCGAACATTGTTTTGGTGTATGTACACACCGGTTCTACATTAATTTTAGTGACTTCTGAGCGGCGAATTTGGCAGTCGTTACAGCCAATGTGTATTACAATCTTACTGTATTAAGCTTATCCTTAGCTACCAGGAAACAACTAGCAGAAGCTAAAGCTAGTTGGTCCACACCGACTATGGGGAGGTGCCGGCTAACCTAGCTAACGTCTGAACTTCAATGGTGTGGCACTGTGCATCTGACGCACAGAGACTTGCCTCCAACATGGCAAATAAACTACATTTATTACATGTACTGTGAGGCAGGGGGAATAGCTAAATATGTAACATACTGAGCAAGAGAGAGCAGGAGAGGTAGAGAAAGAAGCTATTGCTAGCTGCTCAGTTAACATATGGTAGCTAACGTTATCAGAACTAACAATGTGATACAAAAAAAACAACTGTTAGATTTAAGTGATAAGTCGCTAAAAGGAGAGAGACGAGTATTCAAATGTTAAAAATGCACTGCTGGCAATCAGCCGGCACTCAAATGCAGGAAAGTGACAAGATGTGAATTGATAAGAAAGGTTTATTCACTAGTTGCAGAGAATGAAAGCGCAAAGCTGTCTCCATCAGACAGATGCCCAGTCATCTCCTTTTTTTTTTCTTTCAGAGAATGGAATTGGGAACTTCTTGTAGATTGTTCTCAAAACTGGAGTCCAAAGGGATTTACAACAAATAATATGTCTGTCAGTGTATAACGAGTTGTTTAATACAAAGTTATAAAGGAGCAGCCGTGTGATTATACTTTTGTGTTATAAGTTGTTGTTAAGCTGCTGGTTCCACGAACACACTTTTACAAAAATAATTTAACTGGAGGGAGATGACCAAGGCTTTCAACTCTAGATATACTCCTCCACTTATATTATACCGATATAATATTATACATTCAGTATAATATTCAGAATTTGATTTAGAATCATAATACAAATTTACCTCAGGATCAATGTTATTTTCAAACCTAAGTTATTTATGTTCAGTCAAATTTTGAAAACTTGGATGGTTTCCTGAGGGTCATCAACTGAAGTGACATACAACTTCTACAACCAGGGAAGATGCCTGATCGTCTCTCTGCTAGTCCAGCTTCATGTATCAACACAGAACACAGAAACCAGTGGTTGACATTCACAAAGAAAACAGGTTCAACTAGTAATTCAATCATAATAGCGGTAAATAATGTGAGTATTAAAAATGTCCATAAACCCGTCAGTGATGCAGGTCGCATGTTTGTAACTGTTGAATATCAACGTTCATTACAGAACCAGCTCCTGTCGTAAACTAAAATGCTTATTTTATTACATTGATAATTTTATTTATAGTACACCCGACATGAAAGGGGTGAAGGAAGGTTGGGTGGATGATGTGAGGGAGGAAGATGGAGGAATGAGGGAGTCCAACATTAGCTGCAGCCTCCTCCAGCTGTCCATAGCCATCATGTGGTGTCTTTCTGGGAATTTCTCCTCCCGATGGTATTTTTTCACTCTTTCTTTTTCAGAAAAAAAGATGAGGAAAATGAAGGCAAAGGAAGAGAATCATCTTCTCTACCTCTGTCATTCTGTCTTCATCAGCGTTTTAATTTTAGTCAGCCAGCTAAGTAAAGTTCAAAAGCTTGTTTACTGGACTCCCAAGATTTAGTTATTTTTGCCAAGGTCTTTGGTGGTTTTTCAAACTTTGCAACCATCTCGTTGTAAGTTGGTTGCTGCATTGCTCAGTGTCCATCTTTACCTCCTGTAGTAGGTTTACCATCTTCCGTGTCTTTGTGCTCCTGAAGATTCAGCACATTTGTCAATACCTTCTCAGTGAGCTATTGACTCCTCTCCAGGTGGCCTGTTTTAAGTTCCCCTGGGTGTACTCTGCGGAAAAACTCCAAAATCCACTTTTGGATCTCAGATTGGATCTTATATTTCTCCATCTTGCTTAGTTTGTTTTTCAAACTGTAGATCAGCGCAGTTTTTAAATCCTTTTCATTGTCGGAGGGTCCTGGGGATCAGCAGCCTTAAATCTCCCCTTTTCCCTAATGTCTACAGCACCAAAAGGTGGCTGCTTGGCCTACTGGAACCACAGAGTACTCTGTGACATGACATTAAGGCTATAAATATTGCCCCACACACCTTCACAGTGCGTACTTCCATTGCTGCAGGAGGTAACAATTTTGGTACCCGAAACAACCTTGGTAACGGTCCCAACCTCGCTGAATGAGCAATAGACTGTTTTTGTGTTTACGAACACTTGGATCTGGAAAGAGCGATAGATAATTCTGTGGCCCGAGCTTTCAAAAATCGCCTGCAGAAGGAAGAATAGGAATTCCGCTGTTGACTTAAATATTCATTTTTTAAAAATGCTACTTCATCTGCTGGAATGATGCCATGTAATGAAAATAAAAATCAGAACCAACTATGTATGGTTTCACGTACAATGAATTTGTCTTGGCAAGTGATGCATAAAGTTAAACACAGGGCAAAAATAAATAAAAGCATGACATTTACAATTTAAATTTACAATACAATAATATAAAATTAAAATAAAGTGCACAGCCAAAAAAACCCATATATAATTAGCACTTTAGAAGCGCTTAAATGCCACTTACTTACTAGCACTTTGTAGTTTGGCTTTCTTGAAGAAATTGTACTTTCCTGATTATTTTTGTTATTTTGTAAGTTTCTATAGATAAAAGTGTCAGCTAACAGACATGTAATGTAAAAATGTATTGTAATTTGTGTTCAGTCTTTGATCTGCTTTTTAACATTGCAGCACTTGATAGACTTTGTGCCCATGTTCTGCTCTCAATTAGCTTTCATCCCCCCTCATTGCTCATAACACTGACAAGAGGAAGAGTAATGAAGTGGTCAGACTCTAGGAGGGCCGACCAATATTTTGTGCCATAGTCCATTTGCTTGCAGTCACTCGCAGTGACCAGAAGTGAAATAACACCTCAAAGTCAATGTTCTCCTCAGATATCAGCAGATATCTTAAGGGGCACATACATACTGCATGAACTAAAGGACAGTGAAATGGCATTTGCAGCTTCAATGGTGAGCTACTAAAATGTCACGCAGCACTTTCTTTTCGATTGTGTCCTGTCTAAATATAGCATGCTGCTGTCTGTTCTAGATTTTAAACCATTTCATGCCGCTGCTCTGCTGTCTATTTTTACACCAATATCAACAGAGAGGGCAGCTTGTGGTTTTAAAATAGAGTAATACTGTCTGCTGCTGGATATAGGATTTGAACCAAAGCAAGGAAAAAACAACATGGACCAGTCTTCTCCTCTGTGTAAAAAAAAACATGTTTATTTCCATGCGCAACCTCGCCTCATGAAACTGCTATTCACTTAGCCAATCATCTAAATCTTACCTTGGAACATGAGATAATAAAACCACATTAGAGCAGCAGAAACTACTCCAGCCAGCCAAGGTGTCACTCTCAAAAGCACATATTTGTTCACATCTCATGTGATGGACTTTATAACACCGGTCCAACCTGCTTCACAGGAGTGACACAAGAATGCATTCACTGGGAGGAAAAATGCAAAGCTGCTAGAACCAGAGAGTCTAATGGCATTTAAACAAAGAGCGAGCGATGAAGAAGCACTGGGAGTTGGCTGAGCATGGGAATGCACAGAACAAAGTTTTGAGTTACAAATGGGGTGAGATGGAAACAAAGGAAGGACAGATAGCCCTGGGGAACCATCAAGAGGACATTTCAGTCAGAATCTGAGTCTCTTTTTTTCACATCGGCCTGTATTTGTCTGTCAAAACAATATTTGCAAACAGGAACAACTTGCTCCCAAAGCCAAAAACCACAGAGCTGAGCCACCATGAGGTCATGAACATGTACAACCTGGAGCGACTGTACTGAGACTTTGTTGATTCATGTAAAGCTTGTATGACCTCATGAGTCACCTTATGATATCATTTTTGTTTTGCTTTGTAATGATGTGATGCCGAAATATACAAATGTACCCTGAGAATACTCTTAAGTGTATTGTCACAGAATAATCCTATGCTTGCTATGCAAATTGAGGTGTCACAAGGCTGAAAGTAAACAGATCCAACCCTAACATTCAGAGTTCGTTAAACAGCTTATCATAAGAATATTCTACACTGTGTCTATTGTGTTAAAAAGAAGAAAAAAGGCTGAAGGAGCGATCACATGCCTCTGGATCATGTTCTTACCACAATGTACTACAGTTGAGCCTAAACACATTTTGCATGCCCTCAGGGGACACATGCACAGTCAGCATGTTTTTATGGGATTTTAAATTTTTTTTAATTATAAATCTTGGTGTTTTTCATGTATTCATGTCTGGTGGTATAGAATGAACCAGTTTGAAGAGGTCAAAACTCCAGTTAGTTCTGTTATGCAGTTTCACAAGTGTGTTGGAGATCTATGGTGGCCTTCAGGTAATGTAAAAACATGAAAGACTCTCACTAGATCCAGTGTTTGGTTTATTTGCTCTGGGCTACTGTAGCAACATTGCGGACTCCATGAAGAAGACACAATTCTTATGTAGACATGAAAGGCTCATTCTAAGCTAACGAAAAGCCTTTCAGGTGATTATACACTATTAAAAACATAAATGAATATTATATTGCATTTGTGCTTATAGATCTCTCAACATGCTTCACAATGGTCTTTTAACAATAGAGGGTTATGGGTAAAAAGCTTTTAGTGCAGTGAAGTATATGTTTTGTCATGTGACTTCTTACCGCAGGCCTATAATCCCTTTAATTAAAGCCTTCTTTCTGTGGCTGAGCTACAACTGGCAACTACGAAGGAAAAGACTCCTAAATCAAATGTCGCCATTCTGCACTTAAAGGGGAAGTTTAAGCAAAGCTTTGTTTAAGATGGGTGTGGTTATGCATATGGTGGGACCTGACAGTCACCCTGATGAGAAACAGTTACCAGCACATTCCTCTGCAGTATGGTCTTAGCAAACTTTTTGCTCAAAACAGTTCACAGTAACAGCGAAGCCGTTTTGTAGGCTTCATCCGTTCACTCAGCAGATTTCATCGATCCTTTTGCAAGGGAGATATTTTAGTCGCTGACATTTTGATTGTCAGTGTTTGGCATGTGGTGGGCTGATAATTCATGTTGAAAAGCTGACTAATTGGGCACCACATCCAAAAGGCTCTCTGTCACTGGAGGCTGTCCAGAGTTAGGATGATTTCATGCAATTGAAGAGATAATTCACTTACACATTTTGCTCAGCACAGCACAAGATATTCATGTGACTTTCCTGGCCTCAGTGGTACATCTAGTATCAGTGTAGTGTCAGCTTCGTCAGATAGTATGCAGCATTTGAATATGTAATATTGCTATTATCACTAATCAGCAAAAAAAAAAATATTTCAAGACTAGACTAAAAAATATTTTCTGCAATCCTGCCTCAGAACATGACCAAATACAGACCATAAGTGAAAAGAGTCATGGGTTAGTAACGATGCTCCAGTCTGTTGTTGTACATTTGCATACAGTATATGTATGTAAATAAACAAGAGCTACTTAATGTGCAGGAACCTCCCTGTCTCTGAAATTCTGCTTTGATCTACACAAAAAGTTGCTCTGCGTTATGATTTGGCCACTATTGAGCAGAACAGCAAGCTGTTGTTATAGTAAACAAAGCATATTTTGTTTAGTTAAACATCTGGAGCAATGTTATCATTTATTTAGGGTTGTGCATTTTGCCACTAGATTACTTTTTGTTACTGTTATTACACTTTTAGCTTTGTTTTGGTCTCCACCTACCTCTTTAGCTACGAACTGCTCCACTAAGTCCTACCAGTTGTGTCTTGCGGCATGCAGTGAATAGAGCACTTTGGCGGAAAACAGCTGCCTGCTGCTTGAAATTATGCTAATGAGAGCTGTGAGAGGGAATCAAGTCGGTAAAGATGCTGGCTGTAAAACCAAAACAATGGGTTAAAAGATGTCAAAACACTGCGAGAGCTTATGGAGATTTTAGACTATTACATGCAAGTTTGTCACAACAAGCAACCCCCTTCACGTTACAGATTAACCTTTCCATTGAAATTTGAAAAATATTGATTAGGGCAGCTCAAACATTTTGTTTTTTCCTATCGCCAAAAATCATTATTTGATCAATCTTCATGCTTTTAGGTGCACTAATGTTAATATAGTGAGTGTTTTGCTGAACCTTGTGCTGTCCCATCTGTACATATTTTCAACAAAAAAGTGGTTTAGGTGTAGAAAACATTCAGCAGCTCTCTTGCCCTGGGGCACAGTGAGAGGAAACATGGGAGAAAGGACGAGGACATTATGTGGAATTCTGAAGAGGCTCCAGGGACAACTACTACAAACCACTTACCATATTTATATCATGAAATATTCAAGCAGCACTTTTCCCAGTAAGCACACAACCCCTTATTGAAGTCAAATGCAACCAAACTAAAAGCAACATGTAAACATATGGTCGCTTGAAAAACTCAGCCGCAGTGGGACAGCTGCCTGGAAACATTTTTTTCTTTCGTTGGGGACGTTGGCAAACTAGTCAGTGCTGTACGTGTGTGCCATTAAATCCCATATTTAATATGATTAAGTAGGATCATATTTGCACGGGCAACAACTCAAATGTGTTATATTTTCAATGAGAAGCAAGCAAAACACAGAGTTAGAGGACATTGTTAAGGCTTTTACAATAGGTCTTAACCGAGGCTCTATGTATTTGCTAGATTTTGTTCGGAGAGGCCTCTTTCTTCCTATGTCGCTGCCAACGCTGGCAGGAGGTGAGGAATAATTATTTGAGTCTCTGTATAAAGGCTAGTGTGCTCTGGTCTTCTTCCTCATCCTGTAATTCTGACAGTGCGAGTCTGGAAGCTTCCTTCCTGTCTGGGAAATGGCGTGCTAATGACCTGCTCTTCCCTCTTCTCTAGCCCTGTATCACAGCTGTCTAATGAGAGCATCAGCGTATAAGTGGCTGCTGATGATGAATGCCTTGAGTTTCATCAGCTGCAAGCAACTGATTAGCTCTGAAGAAATGATCCTTTTGCTTTGGACGAAACTCTTAATCTGCCTTTTTCTGAAGATGTTTAAACATAGATGTATCTTCCGCATTCTCATCGGGATAGACATATCTCATTTAAAATGTAATTGTTTAACAAAATGCAAATTTAAAAAAAAATGCATTTTTAAGTTTAATTCGTCCAGTGTGCACATATTTAAAGTTGTTTTTTTTTTAGGCATGCTAGCAATGACTGTCTGACAGTCAGTCCGCCACTTTGGTCCAAAATAAAACATCTCAAAAATCGTCTGATGGATTGCGTCATTGTTTTTTTCTTTTACAGACATTCATGGATCACAGGAGATGAACCCATCTGGCGTTTGGCGAGCCTCTGTATTTTCTTTCATAACCACCAGGTTGACATTTGTGATTGTGAGTGAAATGTCTCAACAAACTACTGGGTGGATTCCCATAACATTTGGTTTATTCATGTTCCCTTCAGGATAAATAATTATAATTTAACATATTCCAAATACATGTGAAACCAATGACATTTCCATCAGCCTTAGTTGCGCTGTAGTGTTTATTGAATAGTAAATGTTAGTATTTATCTAAAAGCACTGCTGTGCCTGACCACAACATCACAGAGCTGCTAGCATGCTAGAGACTCATAGTTTTGTTTTACCAACAAGGATTCACTGACTGTGCAATGTGAAAGGGGTCACCTGTCGTGTTGGAACTCTGAAGTTCCCATAAGCCCTACAAACATTTTAAGGTCGTGCAGCTTCTTGTTTTGGTTTTATAGCCTGTAATTGTATAGTTTAGCAGGAAACTCCTTTTAGCAATAAAACTCTGAGAAACCCGCTGTACACTTCCTGCTTAGCCGCCAACAGCGGACTACCACAGTTAGCAACTGGTAAACATAGTGGAGTGTTTAGCAGTTGAAGAGTCAAATTGTTCCCTTTTGGGGGTTTGGCGTGGATCAAAGTAGGACTAAAAAGAGGTTGAATGTTCATCAGGTGACCAAAAACACAACTCCAAATGAAGGTTCATGATTTCTGACACATTTGACAACTTTATAAAGTAACAATATGTCAAATCTATTGACTGCAATCATATGTGTGTGATGACAAGTGAATACACAAATACATGACTTGCATGGATTGAGTGCATGCAGCCATATTACAACTAAACCGATACAGGTAAGAAACACTGAGCACTAAAATCTGATTGTCTTTTAGTATAACACTTATATTCCTTCATAGTTGTATGGGCTGAACATGAATGTGAATTTAATGTGTGCACATCTCTGACAAGCTGAACATTGTACTACTGCATGTTCAGTTTCATCCTTCTCCATTTAAAGTGGCACATTTCAAACGGAATTGCAAATCAAGTGTAAATTTAAATAAGGCCTGCCATCTGACGTCTTTAATCGGGAGGATAGTGTTTAGTTTATTTCCTTATCGCAGCCCTTAAACAGGGAAAAGTGGAATTATCACAAAGATACAGTGAGAGTGAGTTAAGTCCCTAAGACGATTCATTTGCATAAGCACACACAGCCAAAGCAGCTTCCTGTGAAACGTCTTTTGATAAAATAAGACCTTGTTGGGAGTATATAAGTACTGCACTTCTGAGTATTGCAGAGGTTTGTGTCTTTATTCATCTAAGTTATTATAAAAATATGCATTTCAAAGTACTAATAAATATGTTTGATGATAACGTTAATACCTACAGTGATACCTCAGTCCTTTAAAATGACTAAACCGCCAAATGTCTCTCTTTTGAAAGTCACTGGAGGATGTAAATGAATTATGGAACATGCCAGATAAAGATGTTTTGCTTAATTAAATCCTTATATGCCACTCTTGAAAATAGTGTTTGATGTTGTGTCGTTCATGTTCATTTACACATGGCATGCTGGAAATGGTTATACAGTTTGACAGGATGAAGTTAAAGTTCAGGTTGCTGACACATAACTCACTAACAGAAGTGTGAGCACCCTCACCAGTACTTAAGCACATTTGGATTAATTATTTCCAGTGACTTAATGAAATGTCAGTGAAGTTTGTTGTTTTAAACGATTTTAATTTTTTGGCTGAGGGCCATTTGAGAAGAGCAGTGGAAAAACAACAGTTACACAGCTATAAGGAAGTAAAAAATGTCTGTTGTGTTGTGCATGTGTGTGTGTGTGTGTGTGTGTATATATATATATATATATATATATATATATATATATATATATATATATATATATATATATATGCATTTCATTTTTCTGTTTTGGTTATAACCTATGTCTATCTCACCACTCTAGTATGGCTGCAGCTGCACAACTATGAATTTTCATGAATGTGGCACCTTCTCTTGCCAGGAAATGTAATGTTCTGATGTCTGTGATGAATGTCACACAGACATGTCAAGATGGTAAAAGTCATTGATGTAAGGACATTCGAAGCATTACAAACCAACGTGACTTCACTAGAACATGACATTCTCTCATGAATAGTTTGTTGTCCTTGTTTTTTGTCTATTCCTGTGTATGTACATTGAGAGCAATGGAACATTCCTTGTCTGTATGCCCATACATGGCCACAAAAGCTGATTCTGACTGATATATATATACTTTGTGAGCACAATTTTGTACATTATGGCTTTATTTACCTTGTTTGAAATGATATTGTCATAATGATACATATGGGCAATTGAAAGCCATGTGAACTACTACTTCAACTTGATCGGGTTCTGTATTAAAACTACGTTCACAGTTAGTGCACCAACAAACAAGGATACAAGGATATTATTACGATTACTCAAAATCAGAATCAGAATCAGCTTTATTGGCACACAATAAATGAACAAAAAACAAACAAACACAGACAACGAAGTACAACAGAGGTAACGCAAAAACATTTAGCTATGTATAAATATAAATACATGTCAAGATATTTCTAATTAACATACATGCTAAATAAATAATGAGCACTTTATTTTATGACACACTGAACACTGCAGTGTTTGCAGTGAACTCCAACAAAACCTCTAAGGGTAAAGCTCAAGCTATTCCACATATTATGTATTCAAAATATATGCCCGGAAATCAGCCATAACCATCATATATAGAATGGAAACGGCCAAATATTTCAGTACATCTTCCTGGAGCTTCCAGTCCCGGAATAATATTATTTCTACAAGATAAGCGAGAGGACATGATATCAGAGATGATATGAAAGGTTTCTATGATCTGGTTTTACTGCTGTGAAATAAGTGGCTAGTGTTGCCAAAGAGCTTTTCTTACTCCAGCAATATAAAATGTGGAAGAAATCAGTGGTATATAAAAGAAAACAACATGATTAGTAAAGACTTACCTTAAAATGATACCTGATTTGGTCTTTGATGATTGATACACAGAAGTTTTAGCAATCACGCACAACTTGTACATGTATATATATATACAATAAACCAGATTACTGGGAAAACATCTGATTAAAAAAGGAAAGTGTAGCCCGCACACGCACACACACGCACACGCACACACAGCCAATCGGTGTCCAGCCGGACTCCTCAGCCTTTTCTGGGGAAAAATAAAGTCATCTGTTCGTGGAAGACATGATGTATAGCACTCCGGTTCCCCCTGGTGGTTGCTGTTGATGCTGCAGCAACAATGCAGGCGCCAAATGATTAGCGCTCGACAGCGACGTAAAAGGATGTGACGTTTTTATGTGTTTTTTTTGTGAAAGCTTCAGCGAGAGGCAAAACAGATGTTGGCCGAACCCTGTAACAGTGGACAGAAGATATATACTCATTTACAAGTAAAAAGTCCAGCATTGAACGTATTACTTAAGTAAAAGTCAATTAAATCAATAAAAAAGACCCATGTGAGTATATGATCAATATCATTACTGATGCATTCAGGTATAAGCGGCAATGTTGTAGTTGATTGAGGTGCAGTTATTTTATACACTTCTGGGTAATTTAATTGATCAAAATGTGTTATTATATGCATTTGCGCTTAAAATCATATTGTGTCATATATATGTCAAAACAAATGTAAAAAGTGCATTTTTTCCCTTTAAAATTTAGAAGTACAATGAGTATTGAATAAAGTACAAGTCAGCTTACTTGAGTAGATGTACTTAAGTATATTCCATCGCTAATTTTCATAAAATATAACAAAATCAAGCCTGTAACGTGTATTCCATTCATAAATCTTTTTCAATGTTCATTCACCTGCAGCGGGTTTCTGCCACAGACAGGCGCGTGTGCGAGGCCACACGTGAGTGAAATAGTTGCTTCTGTTTCTGCTTCTTGCTGTGGGTGTTTTTTCTTTACTCCGCCCACCTGCGTGTCCTATAAGAAAGCTCACATTGAGCTCAGCGGCTCCACACAGCTGTCTCACTAAACATGGATGCCAACATTGTTGTTATGGGGACAGAAAGCGTCGGGAAATCAGGTAAGAACATGTCTGCAGCAGAGAAATAGTTAGAGATAGAGAGACTTTTCTGGTGCACAGGCGTTAAATATTGTTGTTTTCCAGCGATTACTGTGCGTCTCTTAACTCGGAGATTCATCGGAGAGTATGGAGAAATTGGTAAGTGTCTGTTTTCCTAACATGGATGCAATGCAGCATTTTTGCTTCATCTAACTTTCCATTGACTGAACTTTTATTTTGCAGAATCCATCTACAGTCACAGTTTTGGGAGGGAATTCACTCTCAATATTTGGGATTCGCCTTATTCTGAGGTGAGGAGAGAGTCGCAAAATTAAGTAGTCCTTAAATTGAGTAAAAGTTGTAAAATACTCCATTAAAAGTGTTTTTTTTTCCTTTTGTGAAATTTTATTTAAATATAAATTTACATTAATTTCATTGTGTTATATGATGTTTAACTATACTTTTGGGTAGTTTTGTATAAAATAATCTTCCATCATTTAGAAGATGATCATACAATTGTGTGTCTGTCCTAATCTGCAAATTAACTAATAATTAAAGCTGTAGTGCAGTAAAAGTACAATATTTGTGAAATGTAGTGGTGTAGAAGTACAAATGTAAAAACTTACGTAAACTCCAGGTATCTTTGTATTTAAGATCAGTTTTTGGAGAAATGTATAATGTTACTTTCCACCATGTACTCAAATGATCTTATTTTTGCAGGATTTGTCTGTGATGACCTCACTCTTTGAGAAGCAGGTCCAATGGGCAGACGGCTACGTTCTTGTCTACAGCATCTGCGACAGGGCCAGTTTCAACGCCGTCAGCAGGCTCATTCAGACCATCAAGTCCACGAAAGACTACCTGAGTGCAGATAAAGTGCCCATAGTGATTGTGGGAAACAAGAAGGACCTGCACCACAGGCGGACAGTTCTGAGCGAGGAAGGCCGGCTGCTGGCTCTCAACACGGACTGCCACTTCTATGAGGTGTCGGCGGCTGAGAACTACCACAGCGTGCTCATGGTGTTTCACGGACTGGTGGACAGGATGAAGGACGCCAAGCTGACCTCAAAGAGGCCTCTGGGGTTCAGAGGCATAGTGAAAAGCATGTCGGCAGTGTTTGCCAGGAGACGGACTGACTCCTTTTAGTGAGACAATGATGGAAGAGGAAGGATTTTTCTATAAATCTTCAAAAGAGAGGTTACACATTGTGTGTATTTGACTGGATGGATTACAGTTGGTAAGAAATAACCATGTTACTGTGCCAAAGTTAACAATGAAGTCCCCTGAGGCCGAGACGCTGCGGAGATGGGAGCTGCTTTTCTATTAAAAGTGAGGAAAGACTCCAGGGAGGAAAAACATGGAGACAAAACAATGTGATGGTTTTTTTGGGGTGACCGGTTGAGGCTAACTACACTTCAAGTAACAGGAGACTTGTTTGTTAGACAACTAGTTGACATGTAAGACATGGTTGTGTGCAATGAGGTTTATCAAAATGATGACCAAAGACTGAAAAAAAGCTCAAAAGTGAAACTGGAAAAATATACAAAAAGGTCCTGCTCAATTATGTAATTAAATCTTAAAGTAAAACACATTTGTATTTATTAAAGTCTAAAAAGTGTTTTATATTTATAAGCTCTTACATTTCTTTTTTTATTAAATTGTGTTATGAACTTAAATGTATTGTTTTGAACCTTGTTTTGCAAGGTTCTGAATAAAGTATACAATGTGATCATCTTTTTTATTTGTATCAAATTCAAAATTTTCAGTAACATTATTACTCTTTGATGCCCAAGCTAATACTCACTCCTTGCAAGGAGTGATGATGATGGGTGAAGTTCAGATCATTATGGCTGGATTTTGTGGAAATTCAGGGATCTGCTTTAAAGGATCTTACACTGGCTGAATGCTAATTGACTGGATGAAGGATGGTTTCTTTACCGATTACATCATCCAACAATCCCAAAACTAACTCTACGTTACATTTTCTGCATCTACTTCGTCTGTCCAAACAGCTACAACACATTTCTTAACGTTCTCTCCCTGCAAGATTCAATGTGTTGCATAAAACAGTTTGCAAATGAAGGTTTAAAGACCTGAAAATGTCCACTGAATACTGGAGTTTTAGAGAATGCATGTCCTGCATGAAATCAAGGTTGGAAGCAACAGCGATAATTTACTGACAAGTATTGTACTTTGCTACATTTCAAGTTACAGAGTATAACAAAAGCCACATGAAAATGTCCTGATAAACTTCTGAGTCTGGAACAGAAGAAAAGAGATTAGTCCGCATTAGGAAAAAAAGCTGCTGGTGTGTCTGCAGGCGCAAGACGGCAAAGGTCCGTCTCCAGATGCAAAGGTAAGTACCCAATCAGAGGCAGAGGTACTCTGCAGTGATACTAAAGGTGAAGGGAAGTTCCCCTATAAACAATATATGTGTTTTACCTTATGTGATGTTGAATGATGGTTTCTGTGATAGTTCGATAAATATCCTTAAATAGGACATGACCGGACACTAATACCTTGCAGTTTGCCTCAGCGATATAATGGTCTTATAGGATGTCTCAACAGAGCATTGCTAGCTTACGCTTGCTAAACAAATTGTAAATGCTTCATGTTTGATGGTTAGTTGTTGATAACAAAGATGCTCTACAATCAGATACATGTAGAATACTAAGGGCTTGGCAATGTGAAGTAAAGAACCCCTCCTTTTATTGGTTTGTTGGTGACACTGCGGAAATAAATATATGCCTGAATGGACGTCTCAACGGAGCTTTGCTATCTTACGCTTGCTAAACAAATTGCAAATGCCAAATAAGTTAATTCACAAACAGTTTCTACAAAGGCCCAGATCTACAGAGGCATATCAAATTTGGGTCTTAGCGCTAACTAGGAAACATAATCGAGAGAGTTTGCTAAAGCCCCGCTGAATATTATTAATATCATGTTCAGTTTGATGGTTAGTTATTGATAACAAAGATGGTGGGTTGAGCTAACATGCTAACGGCCAACATGCTTGTGGTGATTCATTGTTTAGTGTTCACTGAGGACCTTCGACCTTCAGTTAGGTGTGCGAGAACGTTTCTGCAGTTTGAGACTGTTAATCTCTGATGTGACCTTTGATGTAATATGTGAGTTAGTGGCAACAGCCGCTGTGGGGTTTATATTTTGTGAAAAATCCCTCTAATTTATGTCTGGCCATCTCCAGTAAACTTGATGTGACCCTCAACATTAGGCGGCAGACATCCCTATTCTTTTTTTAATCCCTTCAACCTCTGTCGCTAAGTGTCAGGAAGATGTCCATCTGTGTGGCTCAGGCAGCAGATTGGGAGGGCAAATGGCAGGTATGCTGGTGCCGGCTCCCCCTCTTGTCTATTCTTGTTTAAGAGGAATCTGACAGGAACAAGGCACGGGTTAACAAAGTAAGACGGGGCGGTCCGGCCCCTGCAGGTCCTTGTCACAGTCTGCGGTCACTTCACAACACGACCCAGAATATACTGCAGCCTGACATGTTTTACCTGCAAGAGCTGCCTTCATGTGTCTCCATGTGCTGCTACAATGACACTGTAGGCATCCAAGACATTTGCAAACCACTTTTCAGATTGAGACGAAAATAATCAGTTCACTTTCACAAGATGGGTTTCCATTTTAATGATACTGAATGAAAACAATGCATTTGGAATAATTATGATTAAATTACGATATTGTATGAACATATATACATTTGCAGTAAGCCGTGCATTGTAAGTTTTGAAATAATAGAGGCTTTTAGACAGCATTAAGACCTCTGACACAAGAAACTTTAAGGCTACACTGATACCAAAATGGAGCCATGAGCTTTAGCGACAGGTAGCACAAAGCAGATATTGTCAGACTCTTTTTTTTATTGCTAAGTCTGTCTTCTTTTTTTGGCTTGCATTGCAATGCTAAATAAGCAGGATTTTTTGCAGTTTTCTGTCGGACCGACTGTGCATGTGCATTTTGTAGAAAAGCCAAAAAAACACCCTCTCGATGAAATTACCTGTGATTGGCCAAAGTCGCCTGGCACAGCACAGCAAAACCCTGCCAAACTCAACCCTAAGTGCCAGCCAAGTGTCATGACAATGCATTGTGAGCACAACACGCTTGTGTGTGGTTCACTGTCGTGAATACAATGCATCTGCTCACGTTGCTTTACTGAATTCACCTTTCCGCCAGAGGATTCCTTTAAACATTGAAGCTTGAAGATCTCGGACCCTAGAAGCTCACTTTAAAACAGCCTTTTCTCAACTGGAGAGACATATTAAATCAAATTTGAAGCAGTTTGGAAGGATGAACAGAGATGATGGCTTGTCAGGTGTCTTATACTAATTATTTCTGTCAAAAATAGAAGTTATGGTCAGCAACAATGTTTCCTACTTGCTTTCAAACAGGCCCAGAGACTGTGTCACTATCCGCGGGTTAATGTTGTTCATGCCAGAGTTTCGACCTGCAGGCAGAGCTAGCACAGACATCTACAACCTTTTTTTTTTTTAACAGAAACAGTGTTTTGTCACATGAGGAAATGATTTTTATAACTTCACTGTTCAGGTTTGTTGATCACTACTGGAGACTAAGCTACTGTGGTTTGAGAATGTGTGATTGTTCTTAGAATAACTGAGCTGGTGTTTGAATATGGCCTCTCTGCTATTTTTAATGAATTTACCATGAATCATTCACATCCAAATGCATATTCCACTCACCATCCAGCATCTAGATGGATATGTTTGTTTATAAAGCCATTTTAAGAGATTCAATTTCAGTCAGATTAAATTCTGTGTGTCGGCTGCTGAGATGGTAGTCTCAAAGCTTCCAGCACCAGCATGATAACACCTTTTGTCAAATAGTAACTAAACCCCTGGACCCTGACTGGATGCTTGAAGCCAAAGTCACTTAGTGGAAGAATGAGGTGAGTAAACAAGGGAGTACAGTATCCCTGAAACGCTTCCAGCTCCCTCAGAAAATACGTCAGGCTTTAAAAAAAAAGAAAGAAAAGAAATCAAACAGTGAGGTCATCAGCTGTGATCCTGAGTAGTTTGTATTTTCATTTCTTAATCCGTTTTAACATAAAACCCAGTCTGAGGATCTTTTCAAACAATGTTTCTGAGCTGAGCTTCTAAAAGCATCAAAAGGCAGCTGATGATTGTTGTGTAGAACCCGCTGAACCCACTGTGCCTGCAGTCAGAGTCTCTGGCTTCAAAGAAACACAACTGACATGAAAGTATACCAATCTTCATACGTTTACAAGGAATATCAACAGCATCTAATGTTAAAGGAAGATATACCAATATTAATTCACTTTTATTTGAGACTAGACTAGAAAATAAAAATAAACAAACGTAAACTAAAATTTCTCGTAAAATGTGATTTTACACAAAGAGTAGTAATATATTTAAACAGATTAAATTTACGACGCATATAGAGAACGACTGGACAGTTGCATGACACTCCAAATACAAATCTTTTAATTATCAGTCTCTGTTCTGTCTTGCAAGCCTCGACACAGGCAGAGGAAACATTTAAGGGGATTAAAAAAGTGTTACGTTCATCTGAAATTAACTTTGTTTTCATCATTTTATGTGTTTATAGTGATGTTAAATGTTTATGTTTTAGTCTGTGTCTGTCTGTTCACTTTACTATTCGTGCAACTAATATTCTTATTAAAGACGATATAACTGTACAATAATACGTTATAAAATAAATCATTTTAAGGAATAGTTTTACATTTATGCTAACTTCCTTTTTAGAGAGTGAGTTGAGGAGGTCAATATCCCTGTCATGTTTGCACCTTAACATGAACACAACACCTGACTCTGTTGAAAGGCAACAAAATCAGTTCACTTGATATTGGGAGATGTGTACCGGATTATTTCAGAAGTTGACAAACTAAATGTTATGTCCCCTTTTCCAGATGAATATGCTGGACTCTTACTGTGTGGCATTACAGGCTTTGTCAACCTGACAATGACTTTCAATTTTCTGCTACAGCATTTACACGGGGGGTCTGGAATGTGCAGTCACTAAAACAAACCAAGGTGCTCAATGAGCCTTTTCGTCAACCACATTTAATAAGCAATGTGTTAACTGATCAAGAATGCCAACTATCCCTTTGCTGATGACCTTTTGCCTTTGTTAAGCTCCCCTACCAAGACTTAAGGACCCCCTGCTGCGCTCTACAGCTCAACAGTTTTCCAAATAAGGTTTTGGTGTGTACACAGAACACAATTCAATCCTCAGTATGGAAAGTATGGAAAGTTCAAAGTTCAGTAGCACATGGTGCCTTTTAATGACTCATCTTACTGGTGCTTCTTTGTGCTTCAACAAACAGCACTTTGCATACAGGGTGGAGGTGGAAATCCTTTTGAACATGAATATTTATTGCATACTCGTGCCAGATACTACATATCTATTTTTTCCCCCCATTCTTCCATTTTCTCTTTTCATTTCAAACCGTCACTAAAGACAGCGGGGCGGAAGATTATTTTGACAAGCGGTCAGGTGCTCTTTGATCTGTAGGTTAATGAAACCCTTTAGAATGGGAGTAACAGGTTCAGCAGCCTTATGTGTCTGCATGTTGACATGTAGCAGAGAGCATTTCTGACATTTAGCATCGAGACACTTGTCAGACGTCTCTTCAGTCTCTTCAGTGCTCGAGAGCTACAAGGCTTTCGATGTACACCGTGACTGAAAATATAAATAAATGGTCAAATAAGCAATTTGTATTTCAGCTTAAGGATCCAAATGCAGCATAACGAACACGATCCAGCAGATCAAGAGAAAATGTGCTTGTTCAAGCCTTCAATGCATTATAGCGCAAAATGGTCATGTCTGGAGGGCAGAGCTGATAATATGTTGACGATCTAATATAAAATGGTTGATTGAGTTGAGAAAACGTTTCCTTTCACATGAGGGGTTCACGGGGAGGGAAAGTGAGACACGTGAGCCGGTAAACGAAATCAGGCATGGGGATGAGTGAGTCATCATGCTGTAATGGGTGCTGAAAGGTGCACCAGCCTCCTCTCTGCAGCAGGTATGGTCTCATACGGAAGCACAGACAAAACTGGGCTCAATGATCTTTAACTAATAGGTATTTATCACTTCAGTATATGTTTCTTTTTATTTCCAACTTCACATCAACTTCAAATGTGTGAGCAGGTAATTCAAACACTGATGATATAGATTTTTCAGAATATTCAGTGAGCATCCAAATACATTCATTTGATCCTCGAGAGCTCAACTTTTATCTGGCATATTAAAATCTCTTCCCATCATGTCACAACTTTGATCTCAATTTGTAAACTATGTATGAGAAAGGATGAAAGGAAAGGATTTCTAATTAATTATCAGGGGACATTTCTTAATGATACTTAAATTGAATTAGAGACTTGATTCAAGGCTTCATCATTTTATTAATTACTCAGAAATATTGTTGACATGCAGAATGTAAACGTTGCTTAAGCCCGGATTTACCGCGAGCGATGGCTTGTCCTGTGTGCATGCAACATGCTCCACACAGCATGTGCACAACTTTGACCGACTGCCGAGCTGCATTTACTGCACGGGTCCGATGTTGTGTAACAGCCCCTTTTGTCTGATATCCATCCCCTGAATTATGCAAAGAAAAGGGGAGTTGTAGGGAATGTGTTCTGAATGTGAAGAATGCCATTGCTTGCATTTCCAAAGAATTTTCCTGTCCAAGCCAGGGTCACACAGCAAGACATCTAGTGGTAGGAATAACACTGAGGTCTATATATAGTTGTATTTATTAGTATTTAATCCGTAAGGTTTTAGACGTATAGCAATTTTCCGTGCTTGCAGCATAAGGCAGGGAAATACCTTGGACTGATCACTCTATTACGGACTCCCTGTGGCACCAGTGGATAAGGTGCATGTCTTTGTAAGAAGGAGCAGCTGGAGGAAGCACACATACTAGTGGCACATGGTGGAGATTGTGCTCTTGTAATTCAAGCCCAGCACCTTCTTGCTGGGTGTCAACAGAGCTAACCACGGACTCGAGCGGACTCATGACCAAACATTGATCCTCGGGGAACACCATGCTGATGCTGGCGTGGAAAGAAGGCCATCATTTACGACCGAGAAATGCAGTTTAATCAAATTCAGGGCGTTATCTGCGAGCCAAAAACTATTTTCTCAGCCAATTGGCAGAGTTCAGTCAACAGTGTCAAAAGCAGAAAAAGGTTTAACTGATTTGGGTAAACTGCAGTCACTTTTGTGTCAGGTGAAACGAGGATCTCATCAGTTATCATGAGCAGTGTTGCAAAAAATTGGAAATCTGAATGAAAATGCTTAATAATGTTTATGGAATTGGTTCAGGAAAGCAGCTGTAATTAAATACCATTTTCCATGTGGGGGCTCCAAAGTCATGAACTCCAAATTTGTATTCAAATTGTAAAAATATTGGCTTTTATTTAGGGCAACATGGACATCCGAGAGATGGATTTAATTATGCCCAAAGTTAAGTGGAGAGAAAAAAGGAATATGATTTAGAAATATAAGAATTCAGATAACTGCTTTGCAACATAATGAAAATTTTAAAAATAATAGTTTGACTTTTTGGAAATACACAACTGCTTTCTTGTTGAAAGCTAGATGAGAAGATTGAGATGTTCTTGTGTGTGTAGAGCTAATATGAAATGACAGCTAACGGAAAATTAGCCTAGCTTAGCATAGGGTGTGGTAATATGACTGGTTTTGTCCAGTGGTTACACAATTAGACGAACAGCACCTCTGAAGGCGCATTATATCTTTTGTCTTTAAGTTGTAAAAACAATATTTATAAAAACTACAATTCCTCTGATCCTGTGTCCAGTCTGTGTGCTATTCTAAGTTAATCACAGGGGTTCGGTTTGTTTTTGTTTTGCATATTAGGGAGAAGTAAAACATAACTATTTCAAATGTGCTTGAATTCAAAAATACATAAAGAGATATATTGATTTATCAATTGATGGCAATTCATTATATTTCTATATTATATGAGTCCATAACACTCATTTTGTACATGAAGTATATCAGCTGCTTAAGGATCAAGTTGGTCTATATGTTCTGGCAGCTCATCAAATAGTCAGCGGTCTGTATTTATTAGTGGTGCAACCTTTCAACAAGCCCACGTTTGGTTTGTTTTTATGGTTCGGTTTGGAGTCCCTCGTAAACCGGCTGCTGGCTACGGCTTCATGATGGATAGACAGATAAAATATTGGTATTGGTCTTTGTAACTAACTCTTAGCAAGGAAGTAAGTATGCATATTTCCCCAAATATCAAAACATTCCTTTTTAATTAATATTTTCAGATTACATTGGAAACCACATTTTTTTATATAAAGTACAAATAATCTAAAACATTGACATAACATTTTTTGTTAACTCCACTGACTGCAAGTGAAGATGACCGCTGATGACGCACAGCAGAGGTGTAAAACCTCCACTCTTGATTCATGTTTGAGTGTCGTGAGCAAGCTAAAAGCCATCTGATTGTAAGCTCCACTACACAAAGTGCTTTCCAGAATCTAAAGTCTTCTGGAGCAGGCCAGTAGGCCAGCAGGCCAGCAGCACAGACTCCTGAAAGGAAAGCACTCAACTGCTGGACAGGGAAGTGGGGCATGTCTGACAATCTACCTCCCATCATTACTTATGCTCATTTGCTGAACAACATCCGCTGATGGATAAATAAGGCGGGACATCAGCAAGAGCAAATTCAAGATTATGCAACAGATACATTTGTCATCATTCTCATATGAGATGCTGTTGATAAGTTGGAATAAAGAAAGAAAGACATAAATATGTAAAGAATTACACTTCTATGCATCTTATAGCAGGTCCATTGTAGTTTGATTGTATATGCTAGGGAGACAATAAAGGCTAATCTAGTGAGAGCCCATGCTAATCTTTTCATTGTTCATCAAAACAACTATGTCTGTTCAGAATTAGTGGCCAATAACTGACTACAAAAAAAAGATGTCATCTTTACTGACAACATTCACATATTTCACTTTGTGTAATGAAAAAATGAATTTGACAAAACATAGAACAATACAAAAGAGAAAGGTGAGACAAATACACTCAATAGGTTTGATAAAAATACAGATCAAATCAACGCTTTATTATATTAATAATGATGATTATTTCGGTATATGGCACCTGTCATACAAGAAATGCAGCACAATGTGCTTTACAATAAAGAAAAATAGACAATGTGTAATGTACTGTGACATGTACGTATGTTATATTAGGAAAGTTCGTTAATGAACTACTCTCTCGGGAGGGGCACAAACTGTATTTCTACAAATGACCACAGGAGGGCAGTTGTGCGTCAGTGAACTCTGCACTGAATGAGTGTTGCCTGTCTGTCAGTCTGGCTGCCTTCATGCCTGTGACATCAAACGATAATAACCTCATTGGTTTGGATTTGCATTGCATTGTGTTTAGTGGCACCGTCTGTTTGGGAAATGATTCATTATTTTCAAGCAGCTGAGGTTGTGCACACATTTGGGCTCACATTGAGGAGAAACATTTTTAATCTGGTTGTGGACCTCTTGAATTGTGAAATGAATTGTGCTTGAGTGTCGGGCCAGCGCTGAGGTGTCACACATGGTGAAGAACACTGGTGTGATGATTACTGCTCTCCTGATGGGGAAGCTGACAACAATACAACAGTGAGGATGGAGGGTAATTGTAGATGAAAATATTGGTTCTGCACTTAATTCAAGGGGTCTCTCTACTGCATTTCAGCATACCTGCAATTCATGTTGAATTGCAAAATGTATAGGTTACAACATTTAACATGCAACATTCATGTTGTAGTTTATAAATTACAATTGTGCAGTAGAATGGCATCCAAGACATTTGACAGGTGACGTTTGACTAAACCCGCCTGTGCATGCAGCCCGTTGACCTTTCCTTCACGTACGTCTCTAGAGATGGCAATTTCAGTCCGCTGGTTGACAGGTTGATCCACCATCAGTATAGACTAAAATATCTCAACAACTACGCACTTATTAACCGTGTACAAACATTTATGGTCCACAGAGGATGAACTACATTGACTTTTATGAACCCCTGATTCTTCCTTTTGTATCACCTTGAGATTCACCTCTGTGCTTTTAAGTGAAATATCTCAACAAAAGCTGACCCACAGTCGGCCCAATTGAATGGACTGCTCTGGAATTTAGACCACATTCATGCCCCCCTTAGGATGGATCCCAGAGACTAGTAATGCCTTTGCTTTTCATCAGGTCTGTCATCAGGTTAAATTGCTGAATGCTTTGGTTCATTACCTGCAAAGCTAATGAACTTCGAGAGGATTTCACTGCTTTTGCGACAGCTAAACCGGCACAAAACGATGAAATGCACCCAAAACTGCTCTGCAAAGCAAAAAGCATATTTGTGTTCCTGTGCTATTTGCACATATTTAAATAGGCCCTCTCTATGCAAATGAGCCTCATTTAAAAAACTGTCCAATTCCCAAAGATCAACGCTAATAGTCACGCAGTTTCAGTGAAATTATGAGCGTCTTTAGAGAGTAACTGAAGCGCATTTACACTTTCACACTGGAATATTAACCCGAATATTATTTGTTACCTGTCAAGTTTAAATTACTCGCTTGAAGTTTTGAGGAATGCCTCTTTGTGGATCGGAAAGCTCACAGTCTCAAAATTGTTTTTGAATTTTTCTCTCTAGCATTGTTGTATCTACTGTGTTCATGGTTCAAAGGGAACACTCATACATGGATTATTGCAATCAAACACACAAAGGAAAAATTGTCACATTAAATGACTAAAACAACATCGGTGACAAGAGATTTTTTTTTTTTCGCTAAACACATTACAGTTGTGCTAACTTGACCATTCAAAGACCATTAGCCATTTGAAGAACACCCATTTTTTTGTACTTCAGTGTTGACATTTCACAGCACTAAAGCTTCAGTTTTTATGTCTCTCCATCTTAAGAACAGAGAGATATAAGCATACGGAGCTCTTTTTTTTTCCTTTTGCTGGGTAGAGTTTCCATAGTTACTCCTGTTGTTCCAACGTCATTATTTCCACTACATGAGGATGGCTAGCTTGTAAAGCCCTCTGAGGCAAATTTGTAATTTTGGGCATCCAAAATAAACTGAACTAAACCTACCAAGGTAGACAAAAGCATGTTTCCTGTTCCTGCGTAGTGGTGGTACGCACTTGCTTTGTGCCATATATCTAGCTTTCATTTTCCTGCCTGATCGTGACCTTGTGACACACAGAGCTGCATCGAGAAGGTTTGAGGGAACCATTTTAAACACTGATGGTGTCTTTATTCCTTAGCCAACATTGTGCAAACAACATTACTTTGTAATTCTAAGGGGCTGCATTTAACCTTTTGAGCCTCATGCCCCCGAAGTCTGCTGCACCCATTATCAGACAAGAAAATCATAGAAAAGGTCAAGTGACGTTTCCTACAATATCTCCGGAACCACAATGTTAATTAACTTCATTTAAATTACTAAAATACAGTAAAGACTTGTGGGAAGAAATCTATCTGAACAGAAAAAAAAATAAATACTGTCAAGTTTATGAAATTACATAAAACCCGTTACCTCAAAAAACTTGCCATCGCTTTTTCGAGCAAAAGTTACTTTTCACGTTTCTGTTAATAACTACACCTCACAAGGGATTTCAAGAATAATCAACACATCTATGTTATTGTTTATGAACCGAACGACACAGTTTTTTGTGTGACTAAAATCGTTTGTAACAGGCCAAGGCTTGGTTTTATTTTGAATTTTCTTGCAGATTCCGGTTCTTTCGGTCATTATCTTTCCAAGAAGTGTTTCAACTCTGCAGGTTGTTGTTTAGGCCTTTTAACGTGGAGTTGAAAACACTCGGAGCGGCCTGAAAACGCGTTGTCGCGGGAAAAAAAATGAGGTCATGCTAGGTGTTTATAGTAATGTTTCAAATTTAATTTATTTTTTTTTTACAACAAAATTCTGAATTCTGTACGGGGCACTTTGGGCCTGAAAAGGTTAATAAATCAACTAGTGGATTGAAAGGAAACGTGCAGGCAATATTATTTCTATTAAAGTCAACATACTTTCTTTGCATGAATGTGACACGGTCAATACTGCCAAACTACCAATAAAAATAAGGAGATTCTAACAATATTGATTTTTTGGCAACTCAATACCAGAGAAAGGAATGAGAAACGAGCTGTTCTTCTCTCTTATTTTAACTGTCGTATATAAAAGAACAGTGCTATGGAGCTAACTTACACACTTGTACACAAATTCATACTCTTTGATGTTCCACCAGCATATTAATCCTTACAGCTGGAAGATATTACAAGAAATAGCCTAAAGTGATCTCTTTTTTTTTGCATATTACAAAATTGCATGTTCCTTTACATTTACGCTTGAGGCTAAATTGTTAAGGAAATTCAGAAAATTCAGCTTTGCTCGACAGAACAGCTTTAAACCAACTTTGAAAACGGATTGTGTAATTGCATATTATTAAATATGAAGACAGCATCAGCTGAGTGATGAGTCTCAGACATGTGGAGGTGAGTCAGGCTCCAATGTGCATCCTTTAAAGCTTGTTCTATTTGATATTGGTCTCTCCTGTCTCTTATGTTTACTTTGCTGGCCAACAAATGAAGCGATGACAAGTCTGCCGCCTCTTCAAAAGGGCACCATTATCCAGTAAAGAGGGGACCATGTTTTTACTATTATGGGTTGAGACCTGTTCAGGGCTGACTGAGACCTTGAATTTGAGGGGTTTTGTAATGATTTTACTAGATTAGATTATTGTCCATATTCCTGCCAACTTCTATACAATTTTATAATAAATCATCTCTGGCCAGACCCTCTGTCAATTAAATCATCAACATCAATAACCCTCACGCCTCTTTTGTCGTTCAGTCGTTTCAGTCACTGTATACTTTATCAGTATGGATTAGGGGTACAACACTATTTCTACTCAATAAAACATTAACTTCCTCACAGGATTCAATTACACTCTTTACCACTAAGGGATGTAAATGCAACACATATATACTTTACAAATTAATATAGCATTGTTAAAAAAGGGACACAATATAATTGACAATTGTGTCATTTCAATAATGGTTCAGCGATGTCTTTCAGACAACATTCATGAATGTGAACTCACAACTTAATTGTGCAAATTAAAGACAAAACTAGCAGAGGCTCTTAAAGAGCCAT